>NC_083495.1:304519-609039 GCF_905332965.1 Bombus pascuorum | reverse complement strand
TCACAAAATTTAAGAACAGTTCTCAGACATTTCCATCCTACTCGCTACACGGTTCACGTTGCAGGTAACGATGCAAATTAATCAAATCGAACTATCTTAATTCGAAACACGTGGTACTATATCTGACGCTTAACCAACCATACGAAATTTCAAATACACAGTTTAACGTAGTCCATATGTAACATTGATTGCATATTATTGTTATTAGCACTTTATACAGTTATGATAAACTAAATCAATATAATAGGATAAATACGTCACATAAGCATGTAATATGTTTTTGCATATGTATTTAGACATAAATGTGTAAAATATCTACATTATGCAAAGAGTGGAAAACAAAAAAGAAAAAAAAAACACATTTTTATAGTCTTTTAGTCACATAACAAATTTCTATCGGGTTTTCGTTTTTTCTACTTGCATTCTATAAAAATATGCACTTGCATAAACTTCTGCAGTCTAACGATAACTCCAAAGGTTTTAATCTGATGTTACTGATGTTATTAAACTAAAAAATTTAATAAAATGAAATTTATTAGGTTCATCTCATTTTCCGTATTGTGTCCTAATACTTATGAAGTACTTAAGGTGTAAGCTAATTAAAGCTAATTATAATGACGCCGAAAAGTTTGAATGCATTCTGCCTAAACTAGTATTTCTTAAATTGGTGGCACAGTTCTCTCGAAAACCATCAATTAACTTGCGCTTTTGCACGTATACAGAATGACATTGACTATTGTTTGAATTAGAATTATATCGTTACCTACGATTTCTTCTCTTTTAAGATTAAAAACAGTCGCAAAGACCGACGTTTTGACAAATATTGTATGTACATTACTTATAATAGTACAGACGATATCTAACTTATATTAGTTTAAAATAATAATAAAAAACTTCAATTCATTTGTGTCATAAGATGTTCAATCTGTGCCACCATTTATTTAAAACTAATATAATCTCTATTTTGCTATATTGTGATATTGACATGAACTATTCGAAATATCTACATACAATATCATTTTTTTGTCACGTACCAAAAATCAATAAAAAATAATCGTCTAAATCGGAATATCCCATAAAGTTTACGATTAAAGAGATGAAAAATGAAAAATGTCGGGACAAATTTTAGAGATATACATATGTATCATTTATTTAATATCTCTAAATCGTTGCTTGCATGTACGCACATTAGTATTTTCGAGAGGAGCTTTTTACCATTTGACGACGCAAGTTTCAACAGGTATTTAAAATCTCATCTTGGAAAGATGGAGTTTGTAGAATACACGATAAAGAAAATTGTAAGAGACTTTTATTATGATAATACATTCGCGCTCTCGGAATGATTAAAGAGAGAACATTGCAGTTGAAATGCAGTTGAAACTATAATGAAATTAATTAAAAATATTTGCTCTACTCATAGGATATTATTCGTGTTTTTTGTTCCTTAGGCCGACAATATTAAGTTTAAGGTCAACATTTTACGTACAGTTACTTGCAAGTAAGATACGAGACTATGTCTCGTAACTATAGAACCATTCTAAAATTTTATATTCTGTATATGTTATTAGATTTCCAACCCTTATCAACAATAAAAAGAAAGGAACGAAGCGTTCTATGTTTTAAATCATATTAAGAAACCATATTTTGTTTAAGATAAACAAGAACAGATTAAATTTCACTGGCAAAAAGGCAATTACAAGTGAAAACGTACAAATCTAGATTCATAACTGCAGAAGTAATATAACAAAATATTTAATTACACAAAAATCGAGATCGTTATCAGAGTATAATAAAATGAAATTGTAAGAGTAATCTACGTAATAATATGTGAAATCCCTTCTATTTTCAATAAGTTTAACTGTTCGATTTTGCATACTTTTAATCAGATTCTGTCGTGTTGTATCTTTTACCTCGTACTTGCATAGGAACTACAACTTTTAGAATGGTTTTATAGTTATAAGACACAGAGTATATACATATATATTTTTTCCTGTTTTTACTAAAGATTCAGGAATTCCGCACACCAGAAACTTTGTAAACTTAATCGAATGTATTAATTAGCAATAATGAAACAACCAGAACATATCGATTCGATACAATGATCGAAACTTTGATTTCTGTATAAAAATGTGGATTTATTGCCATTTACAATAAAAATAGCGGGAAATTAGAAAAGATTCGCAATTTATTGAGATGAAAAATTTTAAACAACATTTCCATACGAATGATATGTTTTATTTTTACATAATTTAGATATCGAAAGTATTCTTTTAATTTAATAAGCAATACGTCCAGAAATGGAAATCTTAATAATTTTTCTTTCGCGATACGCCAATTATTTGAATAATCGACAATTTTGTGATAATCGGCACAAATATACAGCTGTTTTGCTATACTGCTTTTGCGTTTGTATAGTAATTCGCGAAGTATACATATTGTTATATTTATACAGCATCTAGTTAAGCTAGTGTAGTTAAAAAATAGTAATATATAATTTGTTTACATTTTTTCCAGATCTGTTCCTCTTTAATTTCGAATAGCGATTTTGTTATATATAGGTTGCGGATCTTTGTGCAAATTTATATTCTTATGAATATGACTAAAAAGATGAAACATAGGTAGGAAATTGTTTTACCTATCGAATCTTATAAGGATTATTATAATTTGGATATTTTACCTATATATTTTTTCATATTCTATACAGTTTTGCATTTAAAAATTTTTCATATATGTAACGTCTGAGAATATGTAGGTATTATCACAGAATTTGCTCATATTCTGATCGATCACCTAATTTCATGAAGAAGTTTTGTAATTCGTGATCATTATGCCTAAGAATATAGATTCACTTTATGCATTGGGAACCATATAAAGGTGCCTGCGAACTTGATATAAAATTATTATTTTCAGTTTTTTGTGTAAATACAACCCTAAAAATATGTTTCTATATAAAAATTGATACATATTGCATGCCATAGTGTCATACAACCATGAATAGCATAATATGCATATTTGGTAGATATTAAAATATTCTATAAATGCACTTTTAAACCTTGCTTATTTTGTAGTAAAGTATGTAGTAAAGTGATAAAGTTTAACGATGGTAAAATAACAATAAACACTAGTAATATTACAAATTACAATAAACAATAAATTCACCCTCAAAAAAAGTTTTCGTGGTTGGTATTTAAAAAGTTAAGTACCAACTTATTTAGAATATATGAAAGATTTATTAGGTTTTATCTATTCCAGTATTCTTCTGAAGAAGCAATAAATTTATTGAAAAATTATGTTTACAAATATAATGCAATGGATTAATTTGTTACGTCAGTTTGAATTTGTATCGTTTCAATGAAAAATGAAAAAAATGAGCAAATACTGTAACTTACTAATAGAAATGAAATACAATATTGAAAATGAAAGATGATACTACCGAGGCGTGATTTCATTACATTTACCATCACAAGTACAATTAAAAAAGATACATTGTGTTTTTTTATGAATAAAGATAATCAAATCTATCGAATTATAATTCGATTAATATTATTTTCAAGAAAGTTATAAACGTTGAATATTTTTATACAAATACACAAAGTTAAAATAATTTGATTCCAGTAAAAAACTCAAAATGACAAAAGTATATTAATTTAACTGTACGATACGATTATATGGGTTATTTAGATTCTATAAATCGAATACGACAGAATGGTGAATTCTTAAATCGTACCGTCGCGTACTCACAAAATTTTAAACAATTTTGTTATATAAAGTTAATTTAATTTATTAATGATACTCTGCTACTTCATTTTGTAGTAATACATTTCGATCTATATTCTATATTTTACGTGACGAAGACTATCAATGACACTTACAGTGGCTACGAAAAGTATTTGTATTATATACGAAAAGTATAATCTGATAAAAAAAAAACTTCATTGGAAAATAAGGGTCTTATACCGTTTATAAAATACCTTTCGTAGTCATTGTATTACATAAGATGTAAGATATAAATTAAAACCAAGAACGTTAAAATTAAACAACTTAACTCAAACCTAAACTGATTTAACAATAGTGGTAAAGGGTTAACATCAATCAAATAAGAAGTGGAAAGAAGATGTAAAGAAAAAGAATCGCGATTTATCACTGGACAAGGTGTACTCACGACATTCGCTACTCTCTGTAATTTTCTGGCGCCTCGCGCTCAATCTTCTCTCATACGCACGATTAATGAGAGCGAAAGTGATCGAGCATCACATCCGATTAAAACTTCAGCATGGCTGTTGAAGGTAACTGAACTCCGTTGACCTTAATATAGAAAACGAATGAGCATACGGAATGAACGTGTGACGACAGATAAAACTCGTAAATTACCAATATACTGCGGATATTTATACATTTACGGAGAATTTGAAAATAAAGAAATGCATAGAATAAATATAATCTAGTGATAAAATCAAGTACAATATATACTTATAAATTTGAATCAAATTTAGTATCCAAAGTTCACTTCAAATACTAGTACAAGGTATTCGATATTTATAAGTTGGTGTCAAACCTCCGAATGATTCTTTGTAACTTTCGAAAATCTACTTCTAACTACGTACTTCGATATTTAAATGAATCGAACTCTTTGTAAGTAGCAATCGAATCAGGAGAGTCTTATTGAATTCCTATATTTAGATAAATTCCGTAGAATCATAAACGATAAACAGGATTCCTATAAATTTTGTTTGAACATCCATAGTTGTAACAATTTAAGAACGACAGCCAAGAAAAGTGATTTTAAATGAAGTAGAATTTCTATTAAAGTGCTGATAAAGTTTCGAACCTATTCGAGCAACGTTCGATCCTCTTTAGGAGTCCTTTTTTTATTTGTAAAAGTATTCGTAGGGGATTTGAATCTGTCGCATTTACGTTCAAGTTTGTTTAAAATTCTGTCTATCGCTTCTTTTCTCGAAATACTTATGAAGAGTATGAAGAGCTCGTAAGGTACAAAGAACTTGAATCTGCACTTACTTGAGTCCAATACTACATATAATGTGCAAAAATTATATAAAATATTGAAAGTAGAGTATTCGTTGTAATATTTAGTAGGTGAAACAAATCTCAACTCAATTTCACAAAAATACGAATCTGCACAAATATCCGCAGTTTAATTATTAAAATATAATGCGATAATCCAATAGTGAATTATCATTGATTAATGAATAATCAAATATGTGTTGTTCTTTTCGAAATCCGATTTATTTCGTTACTTTTATTTTTGGAGAGATTTCTTGGTTTGGTTGAGTTGGTGTAGTGTAGTGTAACAAGTTACGTCTGTAATCGGCTTAAATAAGGCATCCTGTACCGCGACTGAAGCGTTGTTTCGCGAGAGTGAAGTATTAATTTGCGTGGATTGATTTTTAGAGAGCGAAAGACGTTCGAGACAGATTTTCCATTGTACATGTAACAAGCAAATAATAAAGCGTACTGTGCATGTACCTTTCGGCCGTTCAATTTTTTCTGCTTTTTATTTTATTCTAAGTATGTGTATGTATTTGGAATTTTACATTGGAAATTCTTTTTTTACTGCTAGATTTTGTAGTATAATAAATAAATTATTAGTAAGTATAGTATATTAGTATTAGTAGTATATATAATACTAATAATTCCTATTTACTAAATTAGTTCTATTTTTTCAAATAAAATATGAAATAATTTTGATTGTTAACGTTAATTCGAATTTTAAATATTGTATTTTGCATATGTTTGAGTTATGAACAACATAGCCAAGTTATTTTACAACGTGAAAGCATTTTTCTCAGAATTGTTTTAATTTTAATTATCCTTAAATGGCACCTATGCATGTGTTTAAGCTTGCGTATGTCAGACATTATGAAGAAGTCGATATAATATTTCAGGAAACATCTAATCAAGTGCAATATACAAAATAAAATAAAACATTTTCATTTAATAACTAAATAATAAAATAATCCAAGAAAATGTTATTTGCTGTATCCAAATAAACTAAAAAACTAATAATCAAATAAGATGATATGTTACTAAAATAATCATTTCTCAAATATTTTGTTTAAATAATATTCTGTATCGTGGTCCAATTAGTTTAAATATGATATTGATAGACATTTTTAACGTTCTGTTAACCTTCCAAAATTTCATGTAATAAGTTTAATTGTTAATTTAGATTGGGAATATAATTATAATAAATGGTGACAAAATTTGATTTATTTACACCACTATGAATTTGATAATGCAAAATAACAAATCTGAAATGAAAACTTAAATGTTTAAATTACAAGAAGTTATAATCTCAAACCAGTAATCATTTTTATACATTTATACATAAAATATCAATCCAATTTAGATTTATTTATTGAAAACTAATAAAAGACAATTTGAAACATTCTTAATTACTAGCATTACAAATATCATTTTACTATGGATCGAATGACTGAAAGTTTGGATCCAATTCGTTTTCTTAACTGAATCGACGATATCGTCCTCGTCTTTTGGCTCGAAAAGACAGAACTTTTTGTAATCGATGTATCTTCGCCAATACAACCAATTTTTTGAGAAACATCTAAAGTCATAAATATTCTTTAGTATATATGAATAAAACTAAAGAATAAAAAGGTAAATATACAGGGTGTCTTATATTTAATAATAATTCCTGTTTCATTGTGCGTTGTACAGTATCTATACATAAAATAGAACAGTAGAAGGGTTGGAAGTCGAAAAAAGCTAATTTTGGAACCTTTTTGTTTGTCTATTTGTTCGTCCGTTTGTTCGTCCGTTTGTTCGTCCGTTTGTTCGTCTGTTTGTACTCGCATCACATAAAAACTACTGAATGGATTTTGATGAGTTTTTCTTTGTTGTGTGGTTTAGTTTCCAAGGAAAAAAATAGGAAAAAATATGTTTCATCCCGATCCGTTTTGTAGAAACTGAGAAGTAGCCTGGCATCTGAGTTGTATGCGCTTTCATGTTTGGTAAAGGTCAAGGAACAATGGTTATTGTTTACGTCGTGTTTGTTTTGAAATTGAACATTCTATAATTTAATATTTTTAACTAAGGAGAATAACCTAATTGTTAACATACATAAATATTCATCTGCTTAAAAATTGTTCCATATATTAGTAATCTATGCGAACGAAGTTGCTGGCAGAAGCTCGTTTAATATTTAATGTACAAATATAAGTTGAAACATTAGTTTGTTTAATTACAATTATGTACTCCGAAGAAATCACAAGTATCATGAGTATAATATTGAAAAAAGATGGTTTCAGCCTTTGATAAAATAGAAATTTGAAATTAACAGAACACACTAGACAGTGTTTATAGAAATTTTCATCGACACGAAAAGCAGGACCGCGTATTCGACAGAATAAAAAATGTTTTTAAATTAATTAAAAAATGTAGCCGAATAAGCACGACAAAAGTGCTCATAAACCAACCTAATTTGTGATACGTCAATCGAGGGAGTTTCCTAGAAAAAGATTTCGACGAAGTTTTAGTCCCTACTTCTATTATTAGCATAATTATTAACCTAAACATGATTCATATCTTTCATTTATCTGGATTCATGCTTGATATCTTTTGTCCTATCCTATAAAGAATTATGAAGAAAATCTCAGATACCATAGTTAGAGTGTTACATGTTGGAAGGTTTACAGATTGTTTTTTATTGTTTTAAGAAGTTAGGAATGTTTTAAAAATACAAATTTTTTATTAAAGTTATAGAGTGACAATATCTATATCTTTACAATAGAAGCTGCCTGTCATGTTTATTTCTTACTCGTAATTTTTTCAACTTTTATATAGTTTTTTACCCTTCCATGTGTATAAAGTCGTATATATGTAGAAATTTATTGCACGAATAGATGTACATGAGCGTGTATATGATAATATTGCATAAGTATTTTGACTGTACAGGCCACTTGAAAATATATGAATTACTACTACTCTATACATATTGCACAAATAGCGTATACTCAAGTATACTTGAGCGTGTGTAGAAGAAGCACAGATTTGTACAAGTCGGAAAACTAAGGCGAAAGAGGCAAAAGCGAGTACATCGTCGTCGTCCATCGACTACAGGGTTCAAACGTATACTAACACTATTTAAATATACTTGTGTCGTATGGAGGCTATATGACCGTAAAGTATATTTGTGCAATAAATTTGTACGCGTATACCGCTTAAGTATGTACTTGCGTGTATAGCCGATTTAGAGAGTATGACATTGCTTGTGGTAGTTGGTAGTATCCAGTAAGTGGTAACATTCCTCGTACAGTAGAAGCATTCCTCGTATTATATTATCGTATATTAATCGTAGAGATACTTATTTTATCTACTGCAAACTACAGAAGAAAGAATATAATACCTTTATTATGAGCATTGATAGTTTATATTTTATACCAAGAAGCTCGATTTTTAACACTTTGTAGTCAGCTGTGGATGAAATCTCAAACAATGCGGATTTTTCAAGTATGACAGGAAAATTTTAAAATCTTTCTTACTGAATTTTACTAATTGTCACAAGCAGTATCGTACTTAGCAGAAATAATAGATTCCGAAAATAATATTAACCTGCGTTACTTGAGAGAAAATAATAACATAATTTAAATTTAGTTTTGATCATGACATATTAGCAGCAAAACGTACAAGCGCTATAGTATAGAATATACGTCAAACTCGATTGGCTGTTCAGGAATAAAATGATATTTTTGTGAATGTGTAAACGGCGATCATATTATTATATGTTAGATATGCATGTGATACATACATATTATAAGCCTTGTTGAGATACTTGACAAAATCTTCAATGTTGGACGAGTAAATTCTGTAATCAATCATGAAAGCGACGAAGATTGTAAATACTATATACATCTTTTACTCTAATAATAGGGATAGAGGACTAGAGCTTCGTCGAAATGGTTTTCTTAGAAAACTTTCTCGATTAACGTATCACAAGATTAATTTGGTTTTGGAGCACTTTTATCATGCTTACTCTGCTATATTCTTTAGAATGAATATCTTATTACGTTGTGTTTTCTGCTTCATCCAATGCAGTACGTATAAACATAAGTGGAAATGCTAATCTATAGCAGAATCCTGCCAATCAAAACATACATATGCAGTAACAAGTAACAAACAAATATTCAAACAATATTTTCACGAACAATACTACTTTCACATACAATAATAATATGAAAAAATGTTATTCTATACTTTTGATTTATTTCTTCATCTAGAATTACCCTCTTCTACTATCAATTACAAAACACCCTGTATATAACAGTGGGATACATATATTTACCGGATGAAGTTTGATCAGCGGTATCAGTTTCATCTTTCACAAGATACCCATTCAATTTCCCCGACTTGGTCACTTTTGCAGAAGGTTCTTTGGCTTTGCCCTCGTCGTTCGGTGGACGAGACCTTTTCACTTTCTTTTCATCGGACGCAATGACAGAGTTTAGAGAGTAGGTTTCCATACATTTTCTACACCGCCATACGATTCTCGGGTCGTAGACGTCGATGTCGACGACAGGGGGTTGATGGCACAGGGGGTGATAGACTTCTTGACATTCTTGACACTCCAGTAGTATCAGTGGACCTAGCTTCGCTCCGTTACAGATCTACAGATTTAAATAAATGAAATTTAAATAAAATGAAATTATAATAAACATGTTAAAACAGTTATTGTATAAATGCTCTTTTATACATCTAACTTTTGTCTGTAACTTGGTTCGCGTAGATTACTAATACACGGAACAATTCTTAAGCAGATGAATTTTTCTGAATGAAATACCTACATATTTTTTATGCTAACAGTTAGGTTAATCCCTATAGCTAAAAATATTAAATTATAAAAGATTCGATTTCAAAACAAATACGACATAAGCTATAACCACCGTTGCTTGACTTGTACAAAACATACTTCTCGATTTTTACAAAACGGATCGAGATGAAACATACCCTGTTTTCTTTCCCGGATACTAAACTATACAAATAGAGAAAACCCCATCAAAATCCGTTCGAAAGTTTTTACGTAATGTGGCGGACAAACAGAAAGATACAAATTTCAAAAATTAGTTTCTTCCACTATACGTACAGCTTATGAGCTGTTCCTAAATGACTCTTATTTTTCTTTGTTCAATTTAGAGACACAACCCGTCTATTGTCTTATTATATGTATAGATAATTAGGGGTAATTAAGAGTAGCTAAATAGTTGCTTGTTATAATTGTAGGTTAAATAAAAATGGAGAGTTGATGGATCTATATTCAAATATAAAAAGCATAAACCATATTTGGAATTTTTATAATTAATCAAATTAGATAAATTCGGCATTGGACGAGTTTTCGGTTTTACATCTTTTATCTAGTCACGCTTTTACATTTTCTCTTATATCTAAACTTAGCACTTTTTTATTATGTGTCTATCTCCCCTCTTATCTACTCTATTATATTGCACTCTGCTGTGTAACTTATTTTTAAGACTATTGCTTGCTGTGCGAAATTTTTTGTATGCTATGTCGTACTGAAAATTAGCATCTTCTGAGTATTACGATGGTTATAACAAGTTGAGGTATACAATGAAAAAATGGGGAATATCAAAGAAAAGCAATGCAAGAAATGGAGAAAACGGAGAATTATAAATAAAAGTTGAAAATGATGCAGAACAATATGAGGAATAAAATGATGTTTCATTTTGATAAATGAGAAAATATGGTGTGCCACTATATGTATGTATATTGAAAAATAAATTTTCCTTTTTTTATAAAAATGTTAAAATTTGACATTCCCTCTTTTCCCAACGGGCCCTGCATTTTATAAAATGATGATAATTTAAATTATTGTTATTAAATTATTTGAATTTAAATAGCGCAGAAACCTTGCATAAAAGTCCATCTCCAGATCCTTCATCAGGAATAGATATCCTCGGAATGTCCCCTTTTTCGCTACAATCCTCAATATTCGCATCAAATATTTTCATTGGTTTCCAATTAATTTCTGTTGTATTATTCGTAGAAAGCAATAGATTCCCGGTTTTTCTCAAGGCTTTATCATTACCTCCTTTACGCCAAGATATTTCGGATTTCTCGTTCGAATTCGCGAACGACTTGCCACGGATTTTCGTATTCTGCAGAAATTTCTTCGGCATCTTAGCCATCAAAGTTTTGTCAAAGCCATACCTCCTCTGGATGGACGTATCCAGCATTTTACGAAGTTTCTCCGCACTGTCATCCTCCGTCGAATGTAACAGCGCTAACGCGTTGAAGAAATCTTGGTCGATGCCAGATGCATCTTCCGTATCCTCGTACATTATGTACACGTTACAACTTTCCCTTGAGACTTATTTTCTTTTTTTTGGGGGGGGGGGGGGGGGTCTTTTTAGATTTCAGATAAAGTTTCTTGCGCTTTCTTAAAAGTGACGAGTAATAACTTTACTCACAGATTGTAATAGTTACAATTAAATTGTAGATCTTTATAAATCTATACAAAATTCAAAGATGCATAAATGCATAGGATATATATGATATTTAAAAGTATATAAAATATTCAAAGCACAGTACTGCTTATAATATTTATTAAACAAACATAAATCTCTACTTAAATTCCATTTCTTTACTTGTATGTATAAAAATATGAATTTGCATAAATATTCGCAGTCTAGTTATAATCTAAATTAAAAACAAAGTATAAGTATAAGTTAACGAAGTATAAGTATATAATCTGATAGAGCTAAATGTTAGTTAACTAATTAAAGTATAGTTCGATATTGAAAAATGAAACAAGGTTATAGCCGGTCAAGGCAATAATATAATTAAAATACATGACGTTTTCATATTTACCTTGTCTTAAAATCTTTGCAAGTCTCACAAAACTTACAAATTTTTGTTGATATGAATAGAAATTCAATGTGAAAGGATCTTTGTTTGAAAGTAATATCAAAAGTTCGCACAAAGGATGAATACTTAAGCAGCCCGATTACACGAACAGTAACAATACAAATACAAACTTGAGATGGGCGTACATTGTGAAATGTGCCGAAGGAAAGTAGTTGATATTTATCAACTCGAGTATCGACTTGCTCAACCGATTGTACATCGATAAAATTGCGCCGATGCACCATTGTTTTCTGAGCTGACAAGCTGCTAACCGGTCTACCACTATTACAATATAATACGATCGACCAGCTATAAATGTCAACAAAGATTTTTAAGAAAATTACAAAATATTTTATTGATTTGTTTATGTCGATACTATATAGTGACTAAGATAGTTGAAGAATGAACAGCATTTAAAATATGTGACAAATCCATGAAATTTTATAAACAATTAAGGATATATTTAATATTATAATAATCGGCATTTTTCAAATGTTTAATAGGATGCAAAAATACATAGTTAGTCCTATAATCAAACAAAAGGATATAGGATTGACTATTGTAATCCCATCTTTACAAAACCGAGCCATGTCCGTTCCGTGTTTCGAACCCGAACCGGCCCCCATAGTTTTGATTATAACAATCTATACATGATCCGTATCGTGCTTGTCATTCATCCATCGCCCGGACATGCATGCCACGGACACGTTTGCTAGTCTTCGACATTTTTTCTGTTTGCCTCGTCATGTCCCTGCGTGACGCTACTTTTTATAGCGAAAAACGCGAAGACTGAGTATTGTCTAATCAGTTAGAAGAATACTATGTCATTCTGGAGTATTTATAAAATTTTAATCCATGATCTATTTATTAATTACTTGTAAAGATGAAAATCTCCTTTTCCTTCACGGTTTTGTTATGATGGATATACACTAAATCGTCTTTTCCTTTGTTACTTCTTTTTTCTCTTCATCCAAAAGTGTAGCTATTGCAGTTAGTCTATAAATGTAGCTATTATAGTAAGTCTGTTATAAGCTATTACAGTTAAAAAGACTCTAGCAAATTAACCTCCGATGAGAGAAAAGAGGTCTCTTCAATTCGTTGGGATTTATATCGTCACACCAGTCAAAAGAATTCTTCTCCTAACAGCTCATTTAAATATAAATAAATATATAGTTGGAAATAGTTAATCCCGTTCCCTAGTCGTGTATAAATCATAAATATTGACACATAAATGCCCGGATATGGAGCGAATACGAAACGGATACGGAAAGGACATGGCACGGTTGTGTCTAAATGGATCTTAAATTGGAAAATTGCTTATCAAAAATTTGAAATTAAAATGTATCAAATGTTGCATTATGCAGTATTCATATAGCATTCCATTATTTCTTTTCATTTATTATAGGTATATAATCTATACGTAGTATATAATAATGAAGAAAAGTATTGGCACAGATCTGCTTTTTTCCCATAAAACAAATTCTGCATGAATTGGGTGAACAACATCTACAATACATATAATTATTTTGATTCACTTTATTCGACATTATGAGAGCTAATAAACATATAGATTCTCGATCGATTTTAATTACAAGTAATTTGAACAATGAAACTGTTATCATTAATTAAGTTTATTGGTTTCAACCAATATATCGAATAAAGCAGAAATGTCAAAGCAGTAATATTCTAGCAATATCGTATAAACGAGACAATCAAGGTTGATATTGTGATTAAAACTTTTTTTTATCATGTGTATATATATTTCATTCTCTCGATAATCGCTACAAATACATATCTACTTACGTCAAATATAAGAATAATAAAATGGCCTTTTTTCAACACAATTTTACAGAAATTTTTCATGCATTTAACTACGTCAAATATACGATGAGAATAGGAATAAAATAGTTAAATAATATCTCTTTCACACAAAACAAAGTACAGAAGAATTAATACAGATTCTAAAAATTATTTGTTAATAGTATTGTAAATTGAGATTCTTTGAATGTTTTATTTAGAAAAATTATGCATATAAGGGTCAATCTTTATTGATTTCTACTTCCATGTAAAATATATAATTATGTATATAAGTATGATTTGATAACGTATAAATTAGCAAAAACACGTGTTTTATTATATTTAAAAGAGTCATGCACTTAAGGGTTTAACAATTTCCCAACCCTCAAATTCCTTTCCGCTGAGAAATAGTTTCGTACATCACGAAATATTGATCCGATTTCGGTCGAGCAGAATAATTTATTAGTAGGTATTTATCTTTTATATGCAGTTTAATTCTTTACTTAATAGATTTAAATTTAAGAAATATTGTATGACAACAAAGTTTTATGTAAAACTTGGTAAATAATCGTATATTTCAGTTGCATTTAATTTGGTGTTGAAACCTGCGCAAATAACAACTGAAGAGAAGATATCCAAATATTTCTCATATATAACTGCTACAAAATCAAAAAACCTTTATATAAAACACTATCTTTTTATTTTAATATCATATATTAAATTGCGTAACAAATCGCATCTTTTAAAGGAGTGTTAAAGATCATTACTTTTATACATATATATAGCATCTATTCACACAATCAACGATCTACGTATTATTTTATTTTTTTATTCTTTATTTTATTATATTATTATGGATTAATTACCTTATTTACCTCATCACTGTAAAGTTTTCAGTTTATTATCAAACAATTTCAATATGTATATGCGCTTTATATTTATTAAATCATTTAATGATTATCCGTCAATAAAAGTGTTTCAAATGTTGGAACAATGGTATCCCTGATCAAGTTACATTGTCACGAATAAGAATAGGTCACATCAACCGGATACACTCTTACCAAAATTGAACAAAATATCTGCGATGCTTGCGATATATGAAACTTTATCCATCATATCCCAATTACCTGTCGTAAGTATAGCACGAAAAGAATACAGCATGGCTTACCAACTTCACTAAATATGCTACAAAAAGAGATCCATGTAAAAAAGTTCTATTTTTCCTGAAGGATTTTGATTTTATCTATTATAGATAGATATGTGTTTGTTCCACTGACTATCATCATCGCGGTTACTAATACTCTTGGAAGGTGCATGGGACCTCAAACTTATAATTAAAAAAAAAAAAATGAAAGGAAAAATGAATATTTCAAAATTAATAATTAACAGTACTAACAGGGAATAAGTATTCCAATTATCACACATGTTCCAAATCCAAACGAAGCTGTAATAATTTCCGCTACGTAATGACAGAAATCCACAATCCACTGTGTATATTAATAAAGAATTCTTTCTCTAAACCATGATACGATTACAAACAATATTTATTTATATTACATGTCGTATGTTTGTCCATTGTGGTCAATATGTGTACATAACTTTTCTATGACATTCCATAAAATATAACATGGAAGTAATTTGTTACATTTAAAGCGGCTACACTTCCAAAAAATCATACGTTTAAGGATCAAGCAACTCTCCATTAACAATGAGAAACGGCCCCGACATGGCGAGACATCGATCTCTCTCATTCGATCTCGTTCGAACAGAACAAGCCAGCGTTGTCGGTGTAGGGCATAGAGTGTGGGTCGAACAAGCCGAAGAAGACGTAGTCAGCGTAAACGGCGGAGGAAAGGAAAGGAGTAGGCGGGTGAGCAGGGAGAGAGACGCGTAGCTCACCTGGCATACCAGCAGAGTATCGCGACACATTTTGATCGAATTCTTCTCGAGGTCGAGGAATGCCGGTATCTCCGGTAGATATTATTACATATTTAGGTGGAACGGTGCGCTCCCGAAGGTAATACACTTAGACGTATTCTCTCTCGGTGCGCGTTGCTGCTGAACATCGGTGTTAGTGACGGTGTTACATAGGTATTGGTGCAGAGAGCCGACGATAGGGGTGATAGTAGCGGTGGTAGTAGTGGTGCAACGGGGGATATGTATCTAGCTTTACTCGCGCACACCGCTCTATAACCGTGTGCCTCTGCTCCCGACCTCGAAGGATCGCAGTTCTGCGCGATATCCTGCATATCTCGGCATACCGTCCTCGTCGTTTCCGACATTGTTCCCCGGCCCCGGCTCCGACCCCAGTGTCCCGGCTCCAGCTCCCGATCCACCGGCGAATAATCCTACTCGTTCGACGTCTACCGGGCCCGGCTTCTCAGCTGGATTCCACTCGATTCTGGTACCGTGCTTGCAGCACCCAAAACCCGCCACTGTCCATAATAATTGAACGCTTTTTCGAATACGACTGAATAGACTTGGGAACTGCAGATTCCGATTAGATTTAGATTTAGGTAATTTTAAGTGGTAGGTTTGACTCCAACTTGTTTATCAGATTATTGTTAAATTTGATTGGTTAATTATAATTTTTTAAATTGTGTAGTTCTTGATCATCGAATTAGGGCTACTTAAGATCTTCAAGGTTATTTATTCTTTTAATAAAAGAAAAAAGCAGGGACCAAAAATAACAATTTTTACAATTTTTAATAAATTCATGAAATAAATTCATGAAATTTTGTTAAAAAAACAAGGGGTATTTTTAATATATTATGATGTTTATATATATTTAAAATATTCAAGAGGATACAAAAAAAAAGAAAAAATAGAAAAAATACAAAGTTGATGTAAAATAAAAATATAACTTTTAAATATGGCAAATACATTTCATGTGATCTTTAAGATTGTTCCATCATAACACGATTACCAGGAAAATACTAATAAAATAAAATATTCATAGCAACGGTTTTTCATTACATTGTTTCCAATAATAATTCTCAGTGTCGTAGCATTTTTATTGTAAATTTTACGACGCCTCTCGTATCTTCCGTCGTCGATTTTATTACTTAAAAAGAAAGGGGTAAAAGACGTTCGAGCCATTCCAACCTTCGCATCATAAACTTGAAAAACATTTCTTATAACCGGTGGATGTTTTGCAGGGGTGAGATTCCTCGTAGAGCTTATCACAGCAATGATTTACTTGTACGAACGACAAGCTACAAAAGTATTAAAATATCGCGTGAACAGCGCATTCGAGGAATTCCCGTATTATCCGTGGAACAGGGATGCTTTTATAAAACCCTACTTTTCTTTACGAAGTCTATCTCTTAAAATTTCTTACAAATACCTTTCGCATTTTAAGAACACGTTATATTCTTTATTACGGCCTTTTAAATCTCTTGCTGTATTGCCGTATTTACAATCCATTTTTATTTTTGATTAACAATTTAAAAAACGTTTAATTAAATCATCAATTAATTTCAAACAATTTAAAATTAAGAATTTTAATTTTAAGCAACTTATTTAAAAAGTTTTCATTTTATTTTTAAAGTTTTAGTTCTTAATTTGCTAAATTTAATTAACGATTTAAGGAATTTAAAATACAATAGAGGTCCATAAAATAAGAAATACACCAATAAGAGTCCAAAATTATAACATTTATATTATTATATATTACTTTTACTGTATGTAATCAAACTTTTCTTTTTTAATTTCATCGACAATGTCTCGCATAATGAAACTCTACCTATTTCAATCCGTCGGAAGACAAACACTTAGTAGGTGTTTGTGAACTTTCGTTCAGAAAAGTGGATTCAATCTAACAGGAGGGAATAACTAAAATATTATTTTTTTAATTACATATGTATTATATTATGTATTATATCGTCGTTAACTGAAATAAAATGGATTATTATATTCTGATGATTATTATTTATGAGTATATATATTAAAATTTTATTATTAAAATTTCGTTCGAATAAATGGAATTCAGATAAATGGAGTTCTATTATATTTGTAACATTGCTTTTACTTAACACATTTGCGATATCCTTGGATGTTTGCAAAATCATTAATACTTGTTGAAGTGATCGCCTCTTCTAAGAAAACTCTACATCTGGTCTTCGGTTTTCTCAAGCGCTGAGGGCATCGATAGCGCATAGACAAAATGCGTCCATGACAGACCGTAAACGGTACATGTGCGACGTTGGCTTCGGGGTTCTTTTAGTCTCAGGGTAACATTGCTAGCGTGCGGATCTGGACCAGCTTACATTGTATTCCACACTTTGTACTTTAATATTCACAATATATATATACTTACAATACCTTACAATTTACCCACGCGTTTCTTTGATTCCACATACATCAAATAACCTTAACCATACTAATAGGTTAAAAATAAATTATTGTTTTGTTTGGATCACTTAGATATACTTTATATACTATTTATGGAGTAGAATCTATATTCATAAATACTTAAATGTTGAAGTTTTGTAAATTTTGAAGGAACATGATTACAATTGAAATCATTAAATTTTTCTCTATAGCTCCTCTGTTTAATAAAATAACATAATGAGTGTAAATTGCTTTTAAAGATACAATGTTGAAATCTTCTTAGTGTTATTGCGCTTTTTACAAAGATTATACATAATGAGTCAGAAATTAAAAAAGACGCTTTATTTTACAATTAGTATATGCATTTATAGATAGTAACGCTAATTGTAGCAAACCGTTTAAAGCATATCGAAATTTAAATTTATTGCTACATACTGTATTATTTTCTATTATCATAAATAACAAAATATAGACACTTTTGTTCCAGACATTACACTAACAATTTACTTGACAATCTCACAAGTACATTAGAATGCAAAATACAATTATAAAAACTAAATCTAACTTTTTTCAAATTCGCATATACCATATATGTACATATTATGTATTAACATATATTTTTGTATTAAAAATATTTAATTTATTTGTAATAGTAGACTTACAATATATTAAAAATAATAAAATTAATAAAACATATGAAATTATACATGTGACGAAACAATTTAGATGCTTTTATGATGTGTCGAGTCTCCCAAATAATTATTACATTATATTCTGTGTACTAAATCATTCCATAAGTGTTGTTATGTTTGCATATTTTATTTTACTGATAACTTTATACAATTAAAAACAATATTGGAATTATACATATATATCATACACTTGTGACGAAAGAGATTTTACTCGAAAAGTTTGTTTCCTAGAAAAAGCGAAAAATTGTTTTGAACGTAATTAAATCAAATTTATAAACGAGAAGAATAATTCTCATAAAACAAGTAAAAGTATATTTTTTCTTCAGTTTTAGTTTTTGGAGAAACACCTTTGGAGAAGCACCCTCCTAGTCAGGGCACATCTCATATCACATAAAACCTATTTATACAGCATAATGCCACATGAATCACGCACATCGAGATAATTGCTCTCTACCGACCATCTCTATGAACATAAGTGAATAATATTTTCATAATTGGTCGAGGAATATCTCATAATGATAATTTGAAAATCGTGCTTTTTGAGTTGTTTCACTTTTATCACAAGAGTGCGATATGTAACTTTACAAGATTATATAATCTAAAATATTATAGATTTGTCACCTTCTAGAACTAATTCTTTTAAGGAATTGTTAAGATTTTAATGCAAATAGTTCGATTATCTTTTCGATATTCTTCAGTGTGTTAAATTTTTTACATGTTAATAATCTTATTTTGAAATCGAAATAATTGAAAATCTGCCGGTATTGCGTTTGTAGGTAAAGTGAATGACGTAATAATTTTCAATTACATACATCCTTCCACTTTATATAATTTTTAATTTTTTGTTAACGCATATTACTTTAATCTTTGACAGTTATCATTTGGTTTTGTTTTAGATGTGCAAAATATAAAATAAGAGATGATGTTACATATTCATAAAATGACTTAATAAAATCATTAATAATAACAATTATTAGTATTTATTTTTCAGCCTATCGGGCATGAAACGAAGGTAATTTACCATTGTTATTCTTATTTGCCTTGCATTTTCAACCATACGACCCTTAAATACATATAGTTATGTATTTACACACTCCTCTTATTTAACTATTTAACTACGAACCTGACAATTAACCTAGCTATTTCATATTTGAGGTTCCGGGACACTCCTGTTAAGCATTAGATAGGCCACGTGGGATTTTAGTTGATAAGTTTCCGACACTACCCCGCCGCTTTCCTGAAAAAAGGAAAAAAAGAAGAAAAGCTATTGCATATTTATAAAACCATTATCTATAAACGAATTACATATATTAATCGATAGACTTTTTTTGCATGTAGTGCATTTATGGAAAATTTAAAGATGCAAAAGTGCACCGTATGTTTAGAACGTAGGAATACAGATAAAATATCCAAAATATCTTCTCTATTATATACTCCCTATAATATTTAGTAGATAAAACAATTTTCTACCTAGATTCTATATTTTTAATCATACTTATAAAAATATGAATTTGTGTAAATATCCGTAGTCTACATCTTATAACGGAATACGAACATTTTAGGATATCCTTTTTTCATTAAGGATCAGAGAATTTTTAAAAATTACGATTTTGATAATATCAATGTACCAGTGAGTATTTGTTCTGCTAACGAGATACCCAAATATAATCTGACCATTGTAGTGTCGCGTAATTTCTGAATAATTACACAACTGTTGATTTTTAGAATAGTCTTTATTTTTTAGACTTAGAGTTTTATTACAAAGGTCAATATTGTGACTGAATTGGAATTAAAAATGGAACTGTTTGAACGGTCTCGTACCATCAAAGAAGAAAGCTCGGTGTGGGTGTTCCCTTTGGAACTCAGAACGCGGATTCGTTGTCCACACTTTTTGGTGGAAAAGTGAGGGTAACGATCCGCGATGCCCATTGGTAAATAAATTAGGTAGTAAAGACAAGGAGAGCTAGATATGGCTCGTGGGCATCCTTGTTCATGGGAAAAGTCTTATCTTGCCAGACACCCGCTTTCTCCGTATTAGGTAAGAGCGTGCAACAAACATAAGGACCATCTATAAACCGAAAATGTTTACGTGAAGAAAACTGAAACTGAACAGATTCGGTTTATGTCGTCTTCTTAGGCCTGCTGCGAGTTAATAGAACAATAGATAGGTCTTGGCGTTCGGACTACGGGGAATCTCGCAAGGACCATTACATCTGGCGTACCACATGGCAAAAGGAAAGTTGATTCGTGACATTCTCCCCTCCTTAGATTGAACTTGGTCCCTCAAGTTTTCTTCAGGAGGCCCTTTGTGAAATCGCACTCGATGTGGTTTGAAATTGCAGCTGATTCCTCTTCTCTTTGGGGTGGCATGTATTGGTTGAGGTATAGGTGTTGGGTGTTGGTGGGACTGTTAACTAAGATTTCATTTCGGCGAAAAGAAAAGGTTAGATTGATACATAAATTGTTATTCTGGCAAAGAGAAGTGTCGACCTAGAAAGTAGGGTTTTAAATTGCCGTGTATATTTTTTTTTCTTGAATTAGATAGTATGGAGTACATACTTTATCAATCGTGTACGGTCCCAACCATTCCACATCAAGTTTGTGTCTTTTATGATCGTTGTGTACTAATACGGAGTCTCCTTCTTTGAAGACTGATTGCGGCTTTATGATTTTTATTATTTATTATTTTGATAATTTCAATCAATTTACGTGATTATGTCATCAGGCATCAAGAAGTTTACATATTGGATCATCGAATTGTATTTGTTCTTTTTTTTTTTTTTTTAAGCATCCTACAAATACTATACTGAAGCCTACATTATATAGTACGCCTTTCCGACTCTTGTATATAAAAAAAAATATCGATTCGGAGTGCAACTTTAAATACATACACATGTTTCATCAAATATTTCATTTCAACTTTAATCTATCTTTGTAATGCATTAATATGAATGTGAATATTGAACAAAGCCATGAATACACCTTTTTAACATATATTTGTCCATTTTAAATTCTACTTAAGTAAAACAAACTTGTATTGAAACTTTGTGTTATTCAATAATAAGGGCATTGTAATTTTTACTGTAATAATAATGTGAAATCAGTTATCCACAATTCATGTTCCAGTCTACAGATATTGTTTCAATAGTAGAAGAAACATCACTTACTGAGCTTAATACTTGGTACATATTATAGTTATAATCTCTAGGCATTATAACATTCTTGTCTCAAATTTCTACTCTAATTCCTTTATATTAAATATTATTATTATTAATCATTTTTGGTTTAAACATATTATTTATACATTTACTTGCGAATAAAATTATATGGTATACTTCATTGTTTTTTTGTTATATAAATCTAAATTATGTCTTTGTACATTTAAACAATAAATATGTAGCATATCAGAAAAACTGTTCAGTATTCACATTCCTTGGCAAAAGTTCTAACAAATACCTTGTAAGTTTTTTCATTCAGGAATCTATTTCAAGTACTGCGTAATGAAAAATTCCCCTTTTTCCTTCTTTAAATACTACGTATGTACAACAATACATATATCATTGATCGTTTGATTAGGAATAATATACATGTATTGAAAATGATAATTCTCTATTATACATTTTAAATAATTCGTGTTTGACTTTTCGATAAAATCGGTTATTTTGGTTTGGCACTCACCACCATTGATAAAGCATATCGTTGTCCGTCGGATCGTAAAAGTACTGTGGGTAGTCTTCCTGTTGTGGCGTTAATTCGTATGTCTGGTCTATTTGTTCCTCTGCTTCTTCCTTGTGTCCCGAGATTGTCGACTGCCGGTGGTTTCGGAAATTGACTGGGTGTTTCATAATTTCTACATTGACTAGAGAAATGTCCGATTCGGTTACACTTTAAACATTTCATTTGAGTCCTTTGGGCGAGTGGCATTCGTTCGGCTTGCTGGAAGTTCCTTGGCGTCGGATAAGGTGTTGGAATTGGTTTCCTTATGGCTGGGTTAGGATAATTGGTCGTCGGTTGTTGCTGTTCGGGGAATCGTGATCGTTCCATTGGTCTTGGTTGTCGATTTCGATCTTCCCTGAAGTATCGCTCGATCTCGGAGGCTCTCTTTTCGGCTTCGGCGATGTTGGACAGTGGATAACCGAGTAATATCCGTCCTATTTCGGGTTTTAGCCCTCGGATGAAGTCTGTTACGGAGTCTCTTAAGATTCTGTCGTTCATTGTATGCCTACTGATTTCGTCATAGTACTCGTTCGTTACACTACACTGTAGTTTATTAAGCACTCTGCGGAACCTGATAATGTAGCTCTGAACGCTTTCGTCGTGTCTCTGTATCGTTTCGCGTAGCTGATCTTGCTGTTCCCTAATGGAGGTTTGGGTGGCTACGTTTCGTCTTAGGGCATCGTACAGGTGTTCGTATTCGCGGATTGGTACATTGCAAATGGCCATTGCGGCTTTACCAGTAATTTTACCGAACTTGATCATCTTGAGCAATACTGTCGGTTCACAACACAATGCTCGCACTTCGCGCACTTCACGTATGAACTCTTCCACTCCGATATCGTCTTCGCCGTTTAGCTGTGGTAAACATGCTACCGCGTCTTTGGCCCGTAACCTCGGAGAGGCGAATTGCGGTGAACGATCTTCGTAGGAGAGGTAGTTATCTGCTTCTGACTGAATTGGAGCGGACGGTGGTGGAGTTCTGTCTCTCGCGGTAATAACTTCGTCCACGGTAATCAGAGAGCTTGGCTCCGTACTAACGTTGTGTCCTGTCATAACATTCGAGATTTTGTTGTCTAGCACTTCAATCTCTGCCGCACGCTTCTTGTCTTTATTGTCCCATTCTTCCAGAAGTTGTATAATAAGTGCGTTTTGTTTCAATAGCGCGTCGAGTTTGGCACGAATCGAATTGTCCGTAACTCCGGTTGCGGAAACGGTCTCGGTTTCGTCTTTTCGCGATGTAGACATGATTTTAATAGAACTTAACGAGTCAGAAGTATCGTTACTGTTTGGCCTCAAAACACTTGAGAAACTTGGTTTTCTCGTACAGTAATGTACAATCGAATCCAGATTTCTAGCTTACCGTAGTAGCTATAGCCGTTGAGGAGTCTCTGGGGTTATTCCTCTCGGGTTGCTTCTGGATTCCGAATCTTATTCGTACCCTTGCTCTGCGCTGACCGTAGTCCTCTCGTCTAGTTTCACCGTAGTGAAACGTTGAAAGTTGCTGCAGGGCTTCGTAGTAGCAAAGATTCGCAGTGGTCCGCTGATCCTTCGATCTTCAATGATGCGCGTACGCCGAAATCGTAATTTCGTTTTCACTGAAGCGAATGGATCCTGGCAGTGGATCGCCAAAAATGTCACGTAAAATCTGAATAATTACACAACTGTTGATTTTTTAGTATAGTCTTTATTTTTTAGACTTATAGTTTTATTACAAAGGTCAATATTGTAACTGAATTGGAACTAAAAATGGAACTGTTTGAACGGTCTCGTACCATCAAAGAAGAAAGCTCGGTGTGGGTGTTCCCTTTGGAACTCAGAACGCGGATTCGTTGTCCACACTTTTTGGTGGAAAAGTGAGGGTAACGATCCGCGATGCCCATTGGTAAATGAATTAGGTCGTAAAGACAAGGAGAGCTAGATATGGCTCGTGGGCATCCTTGTTTATGGGAAAAGTCTTATCTTGCCAGGCACCCGCTTTCTCCGTATTAGGTAAGAGCGTGCAACAAACATAAGGACCATCTGTAAACCGAAAATGTTTAAGTGGAGAAAACTGAAACTGAACAGATTCGGTTTATGTCGTCTTCTTAGGCCTGCTGCGAGTTACTAGAACAATGGATAGGTCTTGGCGTCCGGACTACGGGGAATCTCGCAAGGACCGTCACATCTGGCGTACCACATGGCAAAAAGGAAAGTTGATTCATGACAGTAGCAACGTCACAAATCCAAACGGAAACTGAAATTGACCAGCTTCTGTGTCCTGAGGTGCAGTTTCAAATGCAGGAACAATAGGTGTCATTTTCGCAAAATGATAATTTCTGGTTTGCTCCAGTTTCCAGTTAATAAATTTATATAACAATTATTATATATAATATTATGTCCAACTCCTAATTTTACACACAGCAAAAATTTTTATAAAGCGACGCAACAAACATGTCTACTGTGATGTGACACACATATGTATATACATGTATCTCGTTTGATTTGTCTTTTTATTATTTTCCAAAATATTAAATCATGTACAAAGTGTCCCATTTAAAACTTTACACACTACTGTTAACAACTATTGTTCTATAAAATGTTTCAAGTAAAACTTCTTTTCCTTCGAAAGAGGGGGAGCATCATATACCATTGCCATGGTTTGGCTTCATTAACATATTGGTTATCCTTTCCTGATTAAAATAAGACCAAATATGACGTTGTTATAAAATAACTGTATTCGGTTAGAACATAGCCTTATGATGGTTATAAATCTTATCTAGATAAGCATGCCTTCGAGATTTCGAAATTCTATATCATATATATTTAATTTTATTACTTCGTTTTTTAAATATTTTTTTATTTAAATTAACCAGTAATTTTACATTAAGATGAAATTACAATAAGCTCCACTTTTAAAAAATATCAATAAAAAAAATATGTTTTAGCGATTCTCACATTAATTCTATGTAGCTTGTATTATTTATACCCTAAATGAAACTTCATTAATGAATTTCAAATTGTATTTTTATTTTTTTCCAACAAATCCTTTAAACGTCTAGCCTTAGTAATATCATAAATTTAGTTATTATTTTAAAAGAAGTAAGTTACAAGTTATAGTTTATAGAATTCTTCCCGTTGAATATAGAAACAGTTTTTCAGTTTTATCGACAAGTTATCAGTTAAATCATTGATATTATTGTTTATTGTTAAGATAATCAATTAAGTCACCAATAATAATTAGTTCTTATAACGTATATAATTATAGAAACTGTTTGTGTAACAAAGAAAACTTTTCAACTTGTAACTTGTATCTTGCAAATTCATTAATATTATTACATAATCGGTAGCTTATTTTGCAAAGGAGCTCTGAGAAACGAAATTGAGAAAGCAACTAGTGGAGTTGATCAGCTTGACTTCTGAGCGACACATATCTATAAGATTGTTATTGGAATTTTTCCGTATATTTTCTCTTTAAGTTTTATCTATTGTCGTTTGAATAATTATATCTTTTTATTGATGCTCAAATCCACAGATTACCATAAGTAGTATTAGTTACATGATGTATAACATTTTTTTCTGTGGAAGTAATATCAAAATTGTTCACCTATCAGATAACATCTTCATTTATCAAAGTGAGTTATTTACTTACAACTGTTCTATGTATGTATTTGTTTGTTAATTATATGTAATTATTATAGTTTAAGAGAATATAATGATGGTTTAATATGTATAAAATATATATTATTATACAATAACTAATTTACGGCACTGCCACTTTTCTCGCAACTGTTACATGAAAGGAGTTGATAATCTTTTGCAATCACGACCACTACAGCCAAAACGACTGATCTGACAATTTTAAATTAGTGCCTTTTAATCGCAGAAAAGAGTATTGCTGGAAATTTTACGACTTTACAACTATCGACATTAAGGGAGGTTTACAACATACCAATCATGCCGCATATGCTTCCTCCGAAATAACTCAAATAAATGAAGACCATGGGAAGAAAGATAATTGTCAGTTTGATCATGAATAAGCAATTTCATACGGAATTTTATTATACATATGTATGTACATACACATATTATATTATATTACATTATGTTATATTATTATAATTTTTTATAAGATAGATAGATAACTTCATTTTCCTGCCTTTCTCCTTTGAAAAGGGAGTTAGCATGTACTGTATATTATGTATATTACATACATACGTAAATTATAATAAAAAATGTTATCCTTATAAATCATCTCTTCACTTATAATATATATGTATACTTATGTACATGTATATTATCACTTCATTTAAAATATATACCTACAAATGTACATATATATGTTTGAATTTTAAATAAATTTGTAAACTTTAAATATCAAGATAAATATAAAAATATATATATATATAATAATTTTATATATTTATATATAGTGCATATATTTTATATTATTTCATATTTGTTTTGATATTTGTTACAAAACCACTCACTATTTTATCCAAAATATTACGTTAGACACATTTATAAATTGTAATCAATACTTGATTAACTTAATTATAAATATTATGCTTTGAGTCAAAACAGATTAAAACCTGCTCTATTTATACATAAATCTGCACAATATCTCATACCAAAGATGTAAGTTACGGCAAAAGAAGACATATTTCATTTTCATTAGAAAATTTCATTTACCACGCGTCCTCGTTTCTAAAACGAATTTGCAACTGTGTATCGTACGGGTATACTTCAATGGAGGGTGAAGAGACAGCCACGGGCACGAAATTGCTGTGAAACTAACGGAATCGTTTTGCCCGCGCGTGGCTCGTCGACACGTTACGAAAATCGAGCGTTAACGTAATTAAGTAATTAAACCTCGCGGGTGAAATCGGACCGTGCCTTTCCCCCCATTGAATGTGTCGCGTTCGGTGAAAATCCGCACGAAAACTGTGCGCGTTTCAACCCCGCGGCTTGCCAGCCACTGTCACCGTGCACGCTCCGCTACCCTGTGGTCGTTCGTAAACATTTGTCGAGGTACAATGTGTCCAACTGACAAAAGGAGCTTGGTGCAGTACAGCACGCGCGTTTAAAAGCATTAATTACGACCGCTTTTGTCTCCCTGCAAAAGGCACGCTTTGACCGTCATTTTGATACGTGACATTCGATTTTACGAGCGTTTTGTCGTGTTTAAAATCGGCCCGATAAACGATCCATGTGTGTGCACAAAGATACCGACAGTTTCCACCTATCAACGATTCAGAAATATTATACAGTTACTCACAAAAGTATCCAAACACTTGTAGATTTTTTTTTTATATGTTTATTATGTGTGTTATATACGAAACATTTTCAAATTTCATTAACATTGTAATGATTCGAGTATCATAATTAAACTGCAGATCTTTATCCATTTCTATGAAATTTAAAAATACAAAAGGGTACAGAATGCTTCTAATATGCAAACATATAATATAAAATATCGATAATACATGGCTCGTTGCAATTTATATTAAGTGAAACAAATTTTTTATTTGGTACTATTGCTTTAGGTGTGTTCATAGAAGTTTCAATTTGTATAAATATTTGCAGTCAAATCCTGATTATATTTGTAAGATTTAGAACAAATTCGAATATATCGATATAAAAATTACATGCCATTTAATGCAAGTATGTATGTACAGTAGAGGCCTCCTTATCTAAACACCCATTATCCGAACGTTGTATTATTCGGGTACCCATTATCCGAGCATAATATTTCCCAGTAACGGATGTCTTTTTCGGTTTGAGGTATATACTTCATTAGTATTCATATACAATGTATTCCTTCCCTTATTCGATTAAGTGAATTCTGATTATAAGAATTTAGTATAAAACTATTAGCGTTCTAACTATCGGAACAAATACGACATAATTAGAAAACTAGAAAGTAATGTAAGTGCAACAGAATGATCAAAAATACATGATGTTGGAAAAGCAACGCAGATAATAAAAAAACATGACATTGAAAATTTTGAAATCTAAAGCACGTAGATTTCACAGATTTTGGAAACAGTACAAAAATCTTAAATACACTGATGTAACGATATGGTTTTATTGCAACAAAGACGACAGTAATGATCTTTATACTAATGGAAATAGCAAACGAAAGAAGTAATACAGAGATACCTCCTCATGTCGAAGCATTTGTGACATTCGAAAACGGGTTCGATGGTTCGAAGTACAAAAAGAATGTAGCTCTATGCAGTTAATTATGCTGAGAACATTATATGACTTACTTAACAACCAAAAAGATATGGGATAAATCAATTGATATATAGAATCTGTCAACTAATTTCAATCTGTATTTGATGAAATGAAATTTCATATATAAAAAAAAAAAAAAAAAAAAAATGATTGTTCAATTATTCGAAAATTCCATTATCCGAACAATCTTGTTTCCCTGTTAGTTCGGATAAGGGAGGCTCTATTGTATATATTCTGTAAAAATCATAAAACCGTTTAAACTGTCACTCTATTATATTAATAACATTCAATACTCAACTTTTAACACTCATTATACGCTTAATATGGGAATTTATGCCGTATATTAACTTTTTTACTAGATATCTGTTTACGGTAAATGTTACATATTTTCAGATTGTTTTTAAGTTTGACCAATTAGATCATATCATGACAGTCGTGCCTTATAACACATAGAATTGACATCAAATTTCCTATGTTCAAATACTTTTGTGAACTATTGTATACATACGACATCTATTTTCTTTTTGTGTCACTTTATGCGTCAGTCAGTTTTGTTGAGTGGTTGAAAGGTTTGTTGCATATATAAATGTGATACACATAAACTTTCTTTTTCTCTACGAATAGTATAACTTAACAAGTTTTCGTTATACTACACATATATTTGGTACTTTTTATTATTCAAAGTAAATGACGTAAACACTATAAGTGGAGTAAATTTCCAATAAATCATAAGTGAACAAACTTTTACTATGTTATTGGCTTTTACTCTAAAAATTTGTAGTTTATTATACATTGAGAGAAAAAGTTAAAAAAGCAACTTCAAAATTATGTTCTCACTAAATATTAAATAAAAAAAATTTTTAATATACTTATACATTATATATTTTGTAAGCGATAAAAACGTATCCAATTCCACAAATCAAGCTTATTTATCGTTAATAATTTTATTTGCGATTATAAACTTAAATAATCACAGTTATAACTGTTATTGTAGGTTCATATGTACGTATTTGGGAGATATTTTTTGTTCACTTTCTATTTTTTAAAACAATTTGTTCTCGTACGTCTTTTTACATATATGTATATATGAGATACATAATAATTCGAATAACAATGGACGTTTAGTTTCATGTTATAATTATATTTAAAAGCATATTTATGTCCGTACAAGTAAAAAATTACACAGCACAATTTATTGTGTTTTCCGATAAGATTTCAAGTTCAATTGACTTCTGTAGATAAGGTAGAAAGTTAATTATCCGAGCAGTAAAGAATTTACTGATTTGATAAGTTTACAAGAATATATTCAATTTATATATTTTTGTAACAAAATCAGTAAATGTTAAAACAAGAATTTTAATTTACAAATTTATAAAACAAAATATGAAAAAAGCTTACATCTTTATAAATTAAGCTTGAGAATAACTAATTTTTAATTCATTTATATTTTAATATTTTAATTCTTTCAAATAATTATTTTATAATTATATATCATTAACTTTTATTGTTAAAAAATTATTAACATACTAAATATACTTGTGATATAACGTTGTAATAAATATTTACCATTTTTATGGTATAAGAATTCATTTTTATAAAATTGAAATCTTAAATATGAAATCGATATGTACAGCTGATAGGAAATTATATCGTTTGCTTGTCGGTAAACGTGATTTAAGGTATGGCGCTTATGGCGCACATCAATTATATACTCACTGAAAATTCCATACATAAAGACCTTGAAATTGGAGCAAAAGTCTGAAGAAAGGCGAGAACCTGACGAATAGGATCTAAAGAAAAATACTACACAAGAATAAAGGGTTAAATACTAAGGGTGACAGAAGGTGAAAACACTTTTTCCAACGGAGCATAAACGTCATAAGGCTCAGTTAATTTCTTAAATTCTCATGTACATAAACGACTCCAGATAGTTTGCTACGCAAAAGGTACACATGAACCTGTTTATATGTAGAAAACTGTAACCTGATCATCGTTAAACGATAGAAATGTAACTAAATTTAATGTAAAGAATGAAATATATAAAAGAGCGATTCTTATTCTCAAAACAATTTACGAATTACAAAGTATATTTTCAAAGTACAATATATTTTATTATTACACAAGCGGATCAGTTCGTACGTATAATAAAAAAGGAGTGCATTATATTTGATAGCGTATGTATGTCCAATATCAGATTGCATGGAAAAAACGCGTATAAGAGAGATAAAGGTGGCTGTTTTGCGGTTGGTGTGTTGCCATTTATCAAAAGGTTTATTCGAAAAACCTAAAACGTAACCTCTGAAATTCAACAAGTGCCCCTCGAACATCGAGCGAGAGAGAATAAACGAGTAAGCGAGCAACAACATCCAACCTCTATTACGTGCGTGACGCGACTGATCTCGTGCGCGGGGAGTGGGGTAATGCGAATCTTGTATATCGCGGTGGGGGTAGGTAATCGGCTGACTTCGGGGAGATTCGTGCTTAATCGGGCACGTTCGGCTTCTGGTTTCTCCCGCGGCCGCATAAGCGGTGTCAGCGTGTGCGCAGACCGGCTGCGCAGCAGGCGTGTGCGTTGTCCAGATTCTTTGTGCCATTCCTGGCATACCAAAAACAAGAGTGGTGACTGCGCTCGTATTTACCGGGGTGCAGCCTTGCGCGCTAATATTACTGTGCGAATTTTACCCGTGGTGTGAAGGCCCCGCGCGCGCGCGACGCCACGTCAGCTCGCCCAGTGGTAAGTACATTAAAGAAAATAGTGTCGAAAGATCGTGGAAAGAGCGCGTCTACTCGTCCACGCCCGTGTGTCCCAGCGGCGGCGTCCCACACAGGGGCCGCGCACGGAACGGATTCGACAGCAGCGACGAGACGGCGATATACACACTGTCGGACACCGACAGACAGACAGACAGACGGACGGACGAACGAGAGCGAGAGACAGAGGGAGCGATAAACGCTCATGCGAAAGAAAGAGACGAACGTATAAACCTATTGTGCGATAAAGATAAATATATAAAAGAGGAACTTAAACTCGACAGAGTGCGTGAATGATGTATATGTGTGGCGACGTTATTCAGTGCAAAAAAACACATAACCGATCCTCGTCATATTCCTTGTATGTCGTGATTGTCAGGTTCATACTTCCGGTGACCGTGATGTTCGCATTGCTTGCTCCGGTGTTGCTGCTAGTGCTCTTACTATTGCTTTCCGACTAAAAAAGGAAGAGATAGTATATACGTATGAGTGAGTGAGAGAGAAAGAGTGTGCGAGAGAAAGGATAGGAAAGTAGAGGGAGCGAAAGAGAGAGAAAGAGAGAGAGAGAGATATGTGTGATAAAATGATAGTCGGATCAGTTTGATAAACGAAGAGCTCGAGTCGTGCCGGTTTATACCTGCGGTTTAGCGGTGCATCCGTCTTTGTCCGATTGTCGCGTGTTTACGAGCGTTGTGTCAGCTGTGTGTCAAGAGAACGCAACCGTGTGTATACGTGTGTGTTACGCGAAGCGTGTGCAGTCTCTCTGGCAACGTGTACGGGACTCAGCCAGCGACGGAGACTCGCGTCGAGGAGGTTAGGAGCGATTGGTGTGCCGGTGGTGGTGGGCTGCGTGCGTTTCCCCGAGGAGAGCGCGCCACGACAGAAACGTGTGCCTCTCTGCCTAGTGCCTGCGTGCCTGCCCGCTCGCTCACCCGCTTCTGGTGAATTCGTATGGTGAATTATTGATCCGCGGCGGCGTGTGCGTGCGGAAAAACCGCGCGCGACTATAACGCACCGATTTACGCTCCATACTAAAACCTGATACTAATAAACGAAAGAAACTAAAAGTTTACCGAAAGTCAAAGATACAGACATAGTAACCTGTTGTTTTGAAAATTGTGCGCGCGACTACACGTATATTGTATGAGATTAGAGGTGGAGCAGTGGTGGCAGGATTTTCTTTCCCCTAGACAGGACCAAGCGAGAAGTGCGTGCACATATTCCATTGCTTCGAACGTAGTGTCTTTCTCTTTTTCTGTCATTCTCTATTTCCCTCTTTCTCTGTTTCGGTCTTTCTTTCTCGTTCTGTCTCGTTTCCCCGCTCTTTCTCAGCTATACGTGTATGCGTCCCGCTCTAGCTGCGTTACCTTTGCCGCGTGTGCATCCACGAAACTAAACGCGGGAAAACCTACGGCGCGAAATATATCCCAGAGGAATGTACACTTATCGTGTTCTTATCGTGGGACACGTTCAGTTTTCGAAGCTCGGCCAGTGAGTGAGATTTCGAAGACCGTGCGAAAGTATGTTGGCGTGAAGGCGACGAAAGTATGTTGTCGTGAGACGACCACTGAGATTAAGGTTCGAGGAACTTGAACGCAAACCTCTTTCGGGTATTGATAATCCAGGACGAGCGCAACCTACCTCCACCACCGCGACTTGGATGGATACTGTGCATTATTTCTGGAGTGAGTTTCTCTTTTAATCGTGCGCTTGTGTATATACATATGTTGCATGGAACCATGTTTCCTGTGTGTGTATGTGGAAAGGAAGGGGAGTGTAGATGTTGAACGACGATGTGTCTTCTAACGTGCTGTTTTTTCGCGTCTCTCGCGACTCAAATTTGCCGCCGTCGGGATACGCGTTCGCGTGGGCTGCTTTACAATTATTGCTATGTCTTTTCTATTTATATTTCTAGCGTAATTTCATCTATAAATATTTTTATACTTTTTCTTATTTCAGTGAATATTTTTAACGTAAAATACGCAGTTGTATTTAACGAATGTTATTAGAAACGAATATATAAGAAAAGTTTTTGATTCATATTTCCCGCGTAATATTGTTCATAAATGTTATTATACTTTTTCTTATGTTAGCGAATATTTTTAAGGTATATTATAAAAAGTTAATACATAAGAAAAGTCTACGTAGACTGTTATTGTTTATGTCTGGATATTTCTAAATTCTTTTACAATTAATGCATCTTTTTCGACAGCTTTTTATCCGATTCATACTTCCCGCGTTATTTCACCTATAAACTTTGCTAGATATATGCTTTCTCGTTTCAGCGAATGCTTTAAATGTAAAATACGCGATTGTTAATATACAAAGAATATTTAATGAATATTGTAGAAAGTAAATGCAAACCAGATTGCTTTTAGTGAGTCTTCTAGACGTAAACTGAGATTGTATGCAGCTATGATTTATTTTAAATTTCATACTTATTGAACGACGGTTGATTCAAGCAAAAGTATCGTCGAAATGACAGTGACTTTAATACTACGACGTTATCAGAGTAGGTTATCGAAATAATTCCACAATAACATAGTATAACACGCTATTACATAAATTTAATCAGATACTTGTTATCATGGCGGATAAGCGGGTACGACCAGGTACGTTGTCGGGAAAAGACTGTTGCCGTCGATTGCTCATTCTGGGTCAGTTTATTTGCGCTGACCTGTCCCTGTCATTGTGTTTGTATTTCAATTAAAAACTAGTTAGCCGGAACGCCGGTTTTTCGTGTCCACCTTATAGTTGCTATAAACTTGTCATACAATAGCATATGCTACAATCAACAATTTCTTATGAATAAAATCAAGATGTTAGGATAATCGTGACCTGTTCTTTTCAAGTGTACTAGGCTGTTTATGCTTCTTAGTTGGAAACGTTTGTTTACGCGTCTATGAAATTTAAGTAAGTTAATGCGATATTTTTATATCTATTATTGGCATTAAATGGTAACTTTCTTTTAGAGTTTTATTTTTAGTGCTTTTATATGTATAATACACATGTATTGGATTGCTTATGCTTTTTATTAAAGAAAGTTTTTCATGATTTAACACGTTATAATACACAAAATTTAAATAAATTTATTTAATATTATTTTTATATCATTAATATTCAATAATAATCTATCTTTAGACTATTATTTTTATTATTTTTGAATAATTTGTATTAAATGCTTGCGATGGTATGATTGTATTAAATGGTTTAAATAGCTGAAATAATCAACAATGTTTATATCAGTAAATTTTGATATGTTAGAGATAAGACAAGGGTCAAATTTATTTATTTATTTTATTTATCGTAATAAATTTTAATAATAAAATGCAGTCATTTTTGTGATTAGGGATACCTAATTTCGGGAACGTTACAATAATGAAAGTTTGGAAAGTCTTTAACAATTTTAAAGTTATATCTTCATTCGAATTACTTAAATTCATTGAAAAGTAGCTTTAGGGAATCTGTAACCTAATATATTAAATCATTTTGTTCTTTTTTTAATCAGTGAACTATTGTAAATTTTTTAATTTAAATGGGCTACTGTATGTTGGTTTCTTCATATTATTTTTATATTTAGAATTCCAATGTACATATATCAGAGTAGGTAAATACTAAAGCACAGAATTTTTAGAATTTTAATTACGTTTGCGAACCTCAACAATCTATAAGGTTTAATCGACGCCAAAGGAAGTGAAATTATCGACAAAATATGCATGAAAACTGTTTAGCACGGTGTTAATTATATTTTCACGTTTACGTTCTATTTTTATCGGAATTAATCTACAATTTTAAAAAATCAAATACTATTTTGATTATTTTTACATTTCACGTTAATAAAATGGATTTACGTGTGTTTTATAAGATTACTGCATCTTGCGGGAGTTGACTGTAAGTAATGAAGTTTTGATAGAAAATTAATTTGGTTTGGAATAGTTGAGTTTAATGACGTCGTGATAATAACCGGCGTACGGTTGAGGCTTAGAAAGAGCTGTAAATTTTGTTAACACCGATGCATTATCTTTATCCGTATCTTATCTGCTCGCACCTATCCAACTTGATTGAAGAAATATCTGAAATTGAAAACGTGGTTTGAATGGAAATATCAATAGATAGGGGCGATCGCTGTGTATTCAACAGTTGCGTCGTAATTTGAAAGTTTGTGGAAATATAGTAAGTACATATGTACTTCGTTTCGTCATAGGAAAATAAACAGTTGTTTGTTAATGTATGCTAATGAAATTTGAATATTTTGAGAAATGATTATTCGATATTAGGAATATTCTCACGTGCGGAATTGTTTATCTTGCATTTTTTCTCACGAAGTGGAGAGTTATGTGGAATATTTGAACTTTATCTTGAAGCAGTTGTCTTATATTGATGATGTTTAACGCATAAAAAAGTGAAAATTATATTATACCAATTCCTAAATTGGAGTATAATAATACTCAAAAATCTAATCTCATTTTCTAGTGTTGTCATCTTGAAATATGGTTTATTATTGAAAAGTAGTTTCATTTATTGAAATTAAAAATTATAATAACCCGTTATTACACGCAGTTTTTGTAAATTAAGAGATATTGTGTCACACTATAATTAAACAATTTTTAAGCATTGAATTGAATTAAAAAATTATAACTGATAATAAATATGGAAGTAAATCTCCATTTGTGTAGAAAGTATAATAAAACTTTATTTTATAGGTAAACAGAAAGCAAAGCAAAAAAGTCACGATAGAAAAATTGTAGTATATTACTTATTTAATCAACACATATTAATACTCTGCAAATTTTCTAAATTTATTTATATATCTAAAGCCATATTCTCCGGTTGCTAATGAATACGTTATATGATCACGTCGCATTAGAACATAATAAATGCATTATTCATGTTACGTCGTATGTGGTAATAATAACAAAATTATATGATATGTAATGTTTATGTGGAATATAAAAAACACAATGTATACGGTGATCATGAAATATAATGGGAAATTATATTATCCTGGAATCCTGGAATAGTAAAGTTGCTAAATTGAACATTTAGAACAGGTACTCAGAACAAAAGTGGAGTAATTGCAATATTTTAATAAGCTGAATAACTTTGTATCTAAAGCAATAAAAGAAAAAAAAATATACATATATATAGTTATATCTATATAATATGTATGTATTTCTATACACTATATTCTGCATTTTTCCTATGATTCTTCTCTAATTGATACAGCTTATTAAACATTAACTTACATTCATATGCTCAACGTCTTAATAATAATAATGATAATAACAATAATGTGGTAATTCTACATTATATTGAACTTTCTAAATCGTTCGCAATATACATACTTAAAATCACGTATACTTACATAATTATCCTTTAATTTCTATAAACACGTGATTGTCCGCGGAAGTGGCGTCCGCATGGCGGTGCGTGTTGAAAGTCAAACGAGCCGGTTAAAAATTGTCGACGCTCGTTCCGAGGCCCGGGCCCGATATACATCCAACTTTTTAACTGGGGGCCCGATAAACATCTGGGGTTCCCTAGGAGGGGAAAGCATATCTCGGGAGTACGTTGCAGCGGCGGCAGGTGCAACCTGTGTGTTTCTTCAAGCTTGTTTCTACCCCCTCCTTGTTCCCGCTAGCCGAACAGCTCGTTTTTCTTCTCGAGAAGCAGTGCACGCACGCGAACCACGGAACCGGTAGCGTGGTAATCGGTAATCGGTAATCGGTAATCGATGAATTCGATATTCATATCACCTTCGCTAAATTCATACACACTTTCTACGCCTGATACCAGAAGCTTTTTATCTATACGTCTTATCGGTATATGTCAAATATTGAAGATTCAATAACATTACTTTCTTATCCTTTGCTTTTTTTATATTTTTGGTAGCTAATCCCTGTTATACTGCGAATGTGATTTTTGACTTCTGGTCTTTGTTGGTTTAAGACTGTTTGGATTTTTGAAGAAATTTCTTTTTTGTATTTGTTAGTTTATAATGTACAGTGACTCTTATTACCTAATATGCGAACACTACGGAGTTTGAGGGATTATGGTTTTATGTATTTGTCTATGATAGCGTTATTGAATTGATTGTTACTTAATATGTTACAATGATTATTATAGCTAGAAAAAAACATAAATGTCATTTATTTATTGTACACAGATTTTATATAATGAGCAGTAAACTAGACAATATATTTCTTATCTTCTGTCTCATATATTAGATCTCATATACATATATATGTATAAATTCTATCAACTATATTACGAATTAACAGATTGAAATAGATACTAAACTGATCTAAAGTAGGATGTATTAGAATTAGAACCTATAAACTATTAATTATCTTATATTATTGAATAAAATAAAAGTTATGCTGTAAACTAAGTAAAAGAATAATAAATAAAGAATAAGTTAAGTGAAGATTCTGTATCACCTGCAAAATTAAGTATTTAAGACAGCTGTTTGTTTCGTGTTTATTAAAATATATTGGTATGATTTATATGTATATATGCATATATGTGTACTTTCATGTATAGTATATACGACGAAAATTTTCGCTTGCATTTTATGTTAATTGCCTTATGTAAAAATGATATTTTCTTATTAACTAGGCAAACGTCGATATAGAGAAAAAAGACATTATAATCATGAGCCACTGTAATATTCTTACTTTCTTTTGATGTTTGAAAGAACAAGTCGTGACTTCAAAAATTATGCTTTATTATTAATCATCATTGTGCTTTAAGCATTACAGTGATATCTGTTAGACGTAAGATTATCCATGTATATTTCTACGAATCTATATACGTACAGTTTTTCGATATCACTTTATTCAGAAATGAACCTTTCTACAAGAAAATGTCATCTCACACGTTCTTTTCATTACTTAGCTTTGCAAGAGAAACCACCTTTTTTTGGTTTGCAGTACGATTTTCAACGTACGTTATATTTGCGTGTCTACTGTCAACATTGCTGTACTCTCTATCAGAGGATTGACTTACGATTAACCAGATTTATATATACATACATATATGTATAATATTACACGTGATGATCATATTTACTATTTCTAACGTATTGTGAATGGCTAACAAGATATTTTATGTTCTACAGTTATTCATATGTACTTTCACAAATGACCGCTATAGTGGTAGGATTAAAGCAAAAATCTTATTTAGAATTCAGTTTATTTAATCTTAATTTTATTCCATAGCGAAAGTTCTTCGTCTTGCTAAAGAAAATTTGTTCATAGTTTAATGCCTACAGTGCACAAGAGCTGAACAAATTAATTTGATGTTGTTGATACAATATGAAAAGTTGCTTTAGATCATTCTTCTTATTATTTTTATATCAATAATACACGAGTATTAAATTGCTTATGTTTTTTTCTTAAAGAACGTTTGCGTATTGTTTGACATGTACAGTGTACAAAATTTAAATAAGTTATTTTAATATTGTTTTTATATTAGACTATTATTTTTATTATTTTTGTATGGTCCGTACTGAATGAGAGCGCTTAAATAGCTGAAATAATTCACAATTTTCGCATTAATAAATTTTGATATATTAGAAATAAACTAAAGGATAGAAAATCAATTATTTATTGTAATAAATGTCAGTAATAAGAAGAGCAATAATGTTTGCACTAGGAATACTTAACCTCGAAACGTTGTAACGATAATTAAATTTTGAGATGTCTTTAACGATTGTAATATTATATTGCCGTGTGTGTTCTTCGGTTCTTTTCCTATTTTATCGTAAATTCGACGTTCTTTTGTTTAATAGAGGAACGACCGTATCTTAGTAGACTCGTGACAGCAGCTAGACTCATTAAACCGAGGCTTCTTCGCGATATAAATAGGACTTCTTGTCCCGTTGCAGTACGGAAGGAGCAAATAGATTATCACGCGTACCACAGCCCTCTACTCGGCGACTTCTCTCTTCTGTTCTTTCCCTTTCTACCGTTTGTGCCATTCTCTTTCTCTATTTGTACACTCTCCTCTCTTCTCTCTGCTCTCTCGGTTTCTTTTGCTCTTGTAAGAACTGTGTGCATCTATCTTTTTCTCTTTCCAAGAGGAGCCGGTACGCGCGTGACTTTCTATTTGGCGTAGACGGTGCCAAATTGTCAAGTAACTAAAATTACCTTCGAAGGTGTACGCTGTGTCTTTCTCTTTTTCCCCCTTAACGTCTTCCTCGGCAGTTATCCCTTTGCTTTTTTCGCGCCGCGCCGTGCCACTCGCGCCACGAATGGCGGCGATTCTCCTTCTGAACGTCGAATTTCATTTTCCACCCCTGTTAATTACACAATTCTTCTTTGTTCTGCTTATCGAATATCTCAAATTGAAAAGTCCTGCCCAGGGAATGTCTCGTAGATTATTTTATTAATATCCTTTAATTTTCCTTGTTGAAGAATTGGAACAGTTGGGGATTTTTTTTTCATCATGGATATCGATTTTATTTTCGTTATTTTCACTAACAATTTGAGATGTTATTGCTAAACTTCAGATGTGTATGCCTCAGACTGTAGTTATTAATTATTATAATATTTAGAGGATGTAAGAAATTTCTGTTTAGAAATTTCATTTTTTTAGTTAGATTTCTACATATGTGAATTTTTACTAGATTGAATATTTTTATGGAAACTTATGGAAAATGTAAAGATACGACCCTTCCTGCACGTTAAGTTTCATTTCTACTTTGTTAATTAGATGAATACCAAGAATATTTCACTTTGTTTTTCACAAAACAAAAAGTAAAATCGTTCGAAAGTTCAATACTGTACCAATATTCTGAAATAATTTAATTCAGTTAATTGGTATTTCCTTGTGGAATTGACAAATTATATTTATAAATTCAAACTATTCACTTAGAAACACACTATGTACTTCATTAAAATTAAATACATTTTGATATACCTCCAAGTTTTTTGATGTTATATATGTATAAGACTTGAATTAATTAAGAAAGTCACAAATTGAAATGTGTTAAGGATATCTCAATTGTTTTTCTTAAAACAAAAACAAAAGTTGATCGAAAGTTCAATGTTACACGGAAATTCTGGAACGGTTTAACTGGCGCGTGCTTCTGTCGAGTGTTCATTAATTCAGAAACGGGTCTGGGACATTAACTCGGTGATCCGCATGTGTGTGGCAAAGGACGGTCTGTTCGACCATCTAGTGACCCTAATAAAACCTACACAAAAGGTCGTCGTTCCTAGATCGATTTGCAAAAGGTCGAACGTCACGCCATCGGAGATTTTCTGCGCTTAAACCGGTGTAACCGGCCCACCACCGATTCAAAACTAATTTAAATTGTTGTCTTTGAGATTTAAATAGCGGCTGCACGTACAATGGTTTGTGCAAGAACCGATGTTCGTTTGTCTAATTAATCTTCATTGTTTTCGTAACTATGAACGATACGTGAACTAACTGTGATTAAATCTTTGTCATGTAAATTGTATCTGTCGATGTACGAATTTGGAAGGCCTTCTGATTGATTTTGAGATAACTTAAAGTGACAATTTTTGGGCAACAAAATATAAAGAAATATAATAGAATAGCATGCAATAATATGCGGCTTATTTGAAAAACTTACATTTACAATCTACGATTTTTGTAATTTTATTTGTAACAAATTTTTGGAATAAAATTTAGGGAAATATTATGTAATAAGAACTACAATTTGTTAAAAAAATTTACGATTTTTTAATTTTTATTTATAATGCTACATAACCTTTGGATACGTAAAATTTAAAGGAATATTATGTAATGAGAATCGCAATTTACTTAAAATTATACGATTAAAATGACGATTAACGACAAAATTACAGCGTCATGTAAAATAATCAGTATGCGGGATAATGATTGGGTTGGAATAAAAATTTGTAGTGCTCTTCAATAGTAGCTTTTGAAACGCCAACATTTGAGAATTAAACATATTATATATATTCATATTTTGAAAGGCAAATTTATTCATTTTAAGTTGAGAATTTTAAGTGTGTTTAAAAGTAAAGGCGATAACAAACAAGGTATATCTTTGTCATTTGATGTATTTTTAATGCAGGAGGAGAAAAACGTTGTACAAATAACAAAAAAGATAATGTATCGTTTATAGAAATGGTACTGCAAGTGAGCATATCGTTCCAAAGTGGTTTCGGTTCAGAAGTGGAAATTTTGATCAACGTTTTACCAGGCTATAATTATTGAATATGACCAAATTATAACGCTAATTGAAAATAACTTAAACCGCACGAGACGTCACATGGTATATACGCTCTTTTATAAAGCTATGTATTATCTTTGAATCTCAATTCAAAACACTATGAACCATATGTCCCAACCCAATATGTACATATAATTGTATTTTATTCTAGTTATTTCAATATCACTTCAGAAGCTACTAATAGCGCTTTTATTGGGACAGTGAAAAAATAATATCGGCTTTCCATACACAATTTACGACAAAATCAGTCTATAAAAGTTGATTTATGTATTTATAAAACATTTGGCCCCTCGTCTGAATTTAGAAATTAGTGCAGATCGAGTTCTAGTTAGTTTATTTAGTTCTAGTTCTGTTTTCGGTTAGCTACGTTGTATGAATTGAAGGAAATTGCAAAGACATTTCTATCCATTAAAATCAACTCCTTCCTATGAAGAAAGCATAAGGAAGTTTGCAAAACGGTTACATAGATTAGATTATATGCAAGGTGATTGATCCTCACGAGGAAGCCCAATATTTCGAACAAATATTTCCTATACAATTTCCTATACAATTAATTTTCAAGTTATATGCAAAAATACCACGCCACTCAGTTTTAGTTTTGAAGTCTAGTTACATGTTTTTTTTTATCATGTGGTAACAATTACATATCGTTAATAGTTATAAAATATAATAATATAAAAATAATGATTACCTAGTAATTGTTGCTCTTGTGCTTGGATTCAAGTTTTACGTCAATAAACAATGGAATTAATTACACTACAAGGTTTTACAGAGAGGATTTTGCTGAGTTTCAATAACTACATCGTTACCCATTTCATGCGTGCAATATTTTTTTATAACTCTGCAACAGAGCGTTTATTGACAAATTTTATATAACATTTTTTCGCCCTCTTACCTGTAGATTAAGCCCTCGCAGTTTGATCGTTTAGATTTGGCACACCCTGTACATGCACAACACTAGAAGCAAAACTGTGAGTAATGCCTCTGTTTCAGTATCAAACAGATTATGGTGTCGGGGAGTTCGGATAATAGAATGTTCGACTAGCAGAGTATGTATTCCGATAACGGAAGTTTAGACAGTAGAAGTTCTATTGTGTATGATGCTTTATTTGTTTATACTAATAGCAATATTAGCTTCAATAATACCGATGTGGTTACAATAGTATGAAATATGTAATAATAATTAATACAGAATTTTTATGTTTTAGTATTTATAATTAACGACGGTTGAAATTTCTTTACATTTACAACATATTATGTTTCAATTGATTTATTTATAATGTCTACAAGAAATTATTTTCAAATAAATAGTGAAATTTAAATAGGTGCAAAATTAACGGTTTTTTGACATACAGTGACGTAGAAAGTTTTATTTGTTTCGCGCTCGCGACAGAAAACGTTTACCTTGTGTGTGTTACATAAAAAGTTTGAAATTTCATTAGCACTAAAATGTGATACGACTGCCATGATTATGTTCTACTTTTATTTCTATTTTTTTTTTTTTTTTTTTTTTTTTTTTGGTTTCATTTTTCAGATCATACTTTTTCGTGAAAATTTCAAAATTAAACTAAATTTTTATAATTAAATTTTCATAAAATATGAATTTGCACACTAATAATGATAACATCAGAGATATATGTATGCATAAATTCATAGATAAATAAATAAATCGACAACGTATATTGTTAAGAAAAGTACAGCACAAAGTATATCTATAAATAAGTATATGAAAAATACATATATGAAGACAAGCATATAAAATACAATAGTATAATTAGACTATGGGTTTTTATGCACTTATGCGGAATGCTAAGGTGTCAGAACACAAAATACACAAATAAAATAACTAAATGAAAGTACTCGTTATATTTCCTATATAAAATAAAATTCTGCATTGATTCCCTTTTTTAAAATTGTGCTCATTAAAATATGAATGTATATAAACATCGTAATCTAAATAAATAAATATGTAACATACAGAATAATGCAACATCGAAGTAATAGAAATCAGAATACCATTCGAGCAATTCCAAAAAATGACAAGTCAAGTGGCGGTTCTCGAGCAATTTGTTTATTCAACGGACACGTTTTCGTCCGAGAGAGATAATTTCGCGTGACGTTAGTTTTTTAAATAAATGTCACGTACATGCGTTGATCGTATCTAGATCGTTCGTTTATAAAACCAAACTGCCAGTCTCTGCATCGCCGTTGTATTTTCAGTTTCCAGGTTTGTTCGACAAATTTTTTTTATTTTTCTCTTTTTTTTGTTCTCCATTCGTCATTAATAATGTAAAATTGAAAGCAGTAAATTAAACGTCAGCGCGTTTCGCGCTCGCTCACTCGTTCGACCATGAAAATTTCATCGATGAAAATCGTACACGACGCGTTGATTTGTATCATGCTCATTTGCCCGTAATATTATATTTCCGTAATATTGCAATCGTGAACGTGGTTGTTTCAACGATCCGTTGCACGATTGAAATCTGCCGGCGAATCGCGCTGACTGCGCGTATGAAAGTTCAATTTAAACTTGATATTCCAAAAAAAAAAAAGATACAAAGAAAATAATGAAAAAGCAGGATGAAAGATATAAATATAGTGGTAAGCTGATAATGTTGGTTGTTGAAAGATAGAGTTATTAAAAACGAAAGTGCTTCGCGATTGATGATCCTTGTGATTGATAAGCAATTGTCTGATAAGCAGTGTCATGATGCATGCTACTTCGCTGTGACTTCTTCTATATTTTAACTCGAATTACTGATATTAGATTTAGGTTGGCTTTAGGTTGGGGTTAGGTTCTGCACGATTTTTTTTTATGTATATATATAAATTGTATTTGTATAAATTTGTGAAATTGATATGTGAATTTTAGAGTTTTCGTGAATAATGCCATGGATGATACATGAATATAAATCGAATTGAAATGATAATTGAAATGGTATTATGTATTATCTATATAGATTGTATAATTTCATTTTTGTGAAATTTGAAATTGTTTAGCAGTTTTGGCCCTTAAATAGTTGAAATAATTAAAAATTCTTGTAGATATTAGTAAATTTTGGTATGTTAAAAACATAAGACAGAATAAAAAATTAATTATTTTACTTTATATTCATTGTAATAAATATCAGTGGTGGAAATTTAACCTGGAAAATGTGGGAGAAATAATAATGAAATTTTGAAATGTTTAATTTTAAAGCTATATTACCACTTATATTGTCCGAAATCATTGAAAAATTAAATTGTACAAAAAATCATAATTACAATAAAAAGCACAGTAATAAATGTATAAAATAAATGTATGATTTTTATGTATATATGAAAGATTTAAAGACGTACAAATATAGACGCAGCTCATATAATGTGAAATATCCAAAGTAAACTACATATTCATAAAGATATGAATTCACATAAACACAATCTACTACCTAGTGCACCATTATTTTTTCAAATTATGAATTCCTTTTTTTTTAGATCACCGAGAGCTACTTTTCGCTTATGTACTTCGCTATTATGCCTCGTTATGGAGCACACGACGTCACGATTGTTATTACGAAACGAGAGAGAATGTTTCTGCCAGTAATCGATACTCGATATCCGGTAATAAGACGGCCGATAGAGTACATACATGCTTCGTACAACAGATAGCACTAGAGAATTTATCGGTGTGTACACGTGTAGTCCCGTATCTGCCGGTTGAATGCGGAGAAACGTGTGCATTTCAATCGCGTGATTGAGAACTAGTACGGGGTCGAGCACTCCCCCGGGAAGTTTCACGGGTCAGAAAATCATGGGGTGGCTTTACCACCTGGCCGATGTTCCTTTTCCTCCCCTCTCTACCTCTACTAGTCCCTTATGCGCGTACATGTGTATGCGCCTATATAGGGTGATTCTACGTAAAAAGACATGTCAAAAGTATAAAACAAAATATGTTCATTCGACGCTCCGGTTTCAAGGAAATCGAACTTATAAATTTGTTAAGTACACCTGGACTTGGTTAACTCCGGACTAGACATGACTGCATGATCGACAAAACGTTACTTTATATGTGAAAATAAGTCGAAAATATGGAATAAAGCTTTTTCATGGGCTGTTCCGCTTCCAAACAAATGAAATTTAAAAATTGACAAAGTGTGCGTGTACCAGGTCAACTTTTAATTGAACATCTTCAAACCCTATTCTCTTGGAGAAAAGATTTATCGGAAACGAAGTATCTCGTTGAGAACATTTTATTCTATATTTTCGATTTATTTTTTCATGTAGAATCACATCCTTGCCGATTGTACCATGTTTGTGCCATAGCTACCGAGACACCCTGTATACACACACAGAATGATAGAATTCCCCTCACGTTCGAATCATCTCTTGTCCCTCTTCATCCCTTTTTATCCTATTCGTCATCTACTTTTCTCTTTGTGAAGAAATACTGCACCCCCAGTGCAGTTTGTCTGCATATTAGCCGTGCCACAATCGAGCAATTCTATCGTAGGAACCGGTCACCCAGTATATGATGAAGTTCTCTCTTCTTTAGTCTCTTTGAAGTTCTTTCGGATAGTACGATTTGTGTCGTGCTTTCAAGATAGTACTGTGATATATGAGTGTGTGTGCTCTTAGTTTGCGAGGTTTGAAGATGTTTGTTGCAGCTCTTGGATAGATTGCTTTTATATTGATAGATTAAATCTGCACAAATAATATTATAAAATTTTACAAGTAATAAGTTAAACACTATTAGTATTAGTAATATCATTTGCATGACGGTAATAGGTTTGATAATAAAATAAAAAATTATATGATTGTAAAAAGGGAAACCTACGATTTGTATCTTTGCAATTTACTAATAATATTACTATTAGTTAATTAATTATTATGCAACAGGATTATTAAACGCTATATTTTTAGCAATATTTTTAAAATTACAAAGAGAGTGAAAAATACATGCGAATATATAGCCTCAGAATATAATAGAAAGATAATTTTGATAATATGAAATTAATCGGCAACCTTCTGTAAGAAAAAATTGAAAGTGTGATTTATTGTGTGAAGAACACGAAAAAGTCGAAGAGACTTTTTCCACAGTTTCGTGATGTTTAGTTTGCGTTTAGTTAAAGGCAGTGTCATACATATAACCCAAAATACGTGACGAATCGAATTCATTTTTATAGGGAGATCTTGATTCTTTCTGTTAATTAATTGTGAGATTAAAATCGGTTCCGGTATATAAAATTCGTAGAATAGAATTCGTAGTCACTACTAATGACGCATACTGTGCGTTCTAACGCTTACTTCAACCATTCTGTTGATGCAACTGTTGCGTTTTTATTTTCGTCGAATTTGTCGCATGTTTACACTTAAAAAGAGAATATTGCATAACTATATTCACTGATTACTCACTCGATTTTTGAGAATTTTTTGTCCAAATAATAATTTATAACAAAGCCGGAGGCAAAGCTATTTCTGATAAAGACTATATTGTTCGTGAGAAAAACAAATGAAGTTATTAAAATATGATCTTTAAATGTGTCAATAATAAATGGTAAATCTATTTAAATTATAAATCACGTTACTTAGTTTACTACAATGGATGTTGAATTTTCTATTTTATGAATCTGGGGATTTATTAAGTCGTGTAAAGATAAACTAAAAATTCTTAGAAGATATTTGAATATTTAATATTGTACTTTTTATAATGAAGATGACTTTGGAATATTGATCCTTGGAATAATGAATTATGGAAAAGTATTTAAAATTGAAAAAGATAGAAAACATCTTTGAAATGTCATGTCCTCCGAATTCATAAATATTCCATATCGTTGTAATTTATATAATTTAAGTTTACAAAATTTCCTCTGAAATCTATAATAGAAATATATAATAGATATGTATCGACAAATATTCACAGTACTTCGATTTTATATTAAAATTGAATTTTATTATATTTATATATTTAATATAATAAATGCAAAAGTAAAAGTGTAATTATAAGCCTGTCAAAGAATATATTTACTTAGATATATTCCAATATTCTTAATGTACCTATATTCTTAACAAAAGTTTAATCTTATTTAACACGAATAAATAATTTAGAAATTTTTATTGAACGTAATAAATTTTCCACAGTTTTCTAAAATATTCAAGAATATTTGCTTTCATCGAGCACACGAGGGATATGAAAAATGTTGGCAATATATTCAAAGTATTCGAAGCGTTTTAATTATTCCGTAACACAGAAACTGCGAACGAGTTTCCGCGATTACATCGTTCATTATAACAATTTTTAAATTTCCCCCCGGGATAATGTATTCATAATACTTAAACCCGAACACCGAGGGATCGGTTTCAATTTGCAATTCAAAAGCCGTGGACTTATTTCGTTTCCCAGGAACGCAATATCCGTAATAAAATAGCCCAATTTCAGCGTGCGATGTACTGTAACGAAGGATGCTAATCAGTTTTCACTCGACCCAAGTTTGCGGTGCGGGCTCGACTCTGTTTTGTTGCCATTACATAAAGCAGTCCACGTCGATGCATTGCAAAAATACAGTCGAACCTTGGTAACTCGAATCTCAATGAAAAACCTAAAATCTTTGTGTTGCGAAGATTGTGTCGTATCGAATTTTTTGAGTGAGAGAGGTTTAACAGTCGAAAACGGCTTAGAGAGGATTCGTACAAGGGTTAATTTTTCGAATTATAGACGCTTGAAGACAGTCAATTTCAGCTTTTAAAAGACGATTATTTATTTAGAAATATGAATGATAATTTTCGTCATATAGAGTGGTTACAAGAAATATTTATATATAGCCTTATTTTCAAATGAAGCGTCTTTCTAGCAGGTTTTACATTTCATGGTACCATATTTTTGATAATATTTGAAAATTCTATTAAATTAAATTAAACTAAAATTAAACTAAAATTTGGTACAAAATTTAATTTACTTTGGTCCAATTAGTTGGTACATAAATGCTGTAATAAATACAATGTTGTGTCAATACCCTTCGTAGACACTGTAGGTAGGACACTATATGAGAAACACGTAGTATAATTTCAAATTCTAAAGGAACTCATAGAACTACACTTTGACTCGCAGAGATTGAGCTTCATTCCAAATTCGAGTTATACATATAAAATAGCGTACCTAAAAATGTGCTAAATAATTTGAAGTAAAGTAATTGTACATTTTGATTTGTAGAGCTTTACGCAGCGGAGTGGAATAGTCTTATAGAGGTTTTCGAAGTATAATAGAGATCCGATTCATCGATGTTTGACTGCATAAAGCGTTAAAGAAATAATTAAACGATTACAATTTTGTTTTCACGTACGATTACGATGCAATATTACATATTATGTATTATATACATATTAAAATCAAGTTTCTAGAAAACAACTTTTTGAAAAAAATTTGAACAAATTTTATTCATTATTTTTTATTTATATTTTTATCATAAACTGCTCAATATCACTATATTTTGCACGATACATTATGTAAAAGGGGTATATTAATATCTACATTTGTATAAAAGACACGTATATGTATTTATACATATTTGTTGAATACATAATTTTTTCAAAATTAACATCATTTATTCAATCAGCATATTAAGTAAATAAAGGAAACCTTAATAATGATGTTCGTTGTTTTGGAGTGAAACATATAATGACTTACAAACATGAAAATATTTGTTGAGAAAAAGAAAACTTTCAATAGTAGATACAATGAAATCGAACATTTTATATGTTGCAGCGTAATAATACAAATAACAAGAATACCATGATACAGAAATGTGATGGATTCAGATGAGGAAGGAATTAAATTATATTATACTCGTAGGTTCATAATTGGCGGTTTTCGTTATACTAACAAATATACAAATTCCTTACAATTGAAAATTTCCAAATAATGATCTTTGAAGGTTTTAGTTATTTTGTAACGGTTTCTTAGGTTTATCATATTCCTTAGCAAATTGGTTTTTGGCATATTTTTACAAAAAATCATGCACTTTTATTATGTTAATACATAAAATACAATATTGTAAATATCTTATTAATACGCTGAAATACTTAAAACTATTGTTTAACCCTGTTATAATTGACAGTTTATTTTTTTTTAGATGAAAAAGATTTTACTCGTATTTTCAGTAAATCACAAGTTCAACTGACGTTATTTAAGTTTCTGTAATGGATAAGAATCACCGCTGACAATGCCGATCATCGCGTACGTCGGAAAGAATAAATTTCCTCGGAAATCATATACTTCCACAACGGAAAGGACCGATCCGCGTCGAGCAAATAAAACACGCACTCGTTATAATCGTATCCCTTCTAGATAGGTCCTCTCTCTCAGACAGAAAGAATTTACGATACGATTTATTATCAATCAGAATGCCCGCTTAATATACATATAGGCTCTCTCGATAACCGCGATCCAATTGACAAAGAGTTAATTCTAAGTGAAAAAATAAATCGAAAATATCCTTGCGCGGGAGCAAACCTTACACGAACATATTTTGGCCGACAATTTTTAATTGTCAATAACTAAAACACAAAACCGAAAACGCAATTTTTTTATTCTTGATTTTTGTCTTATTTCGGTTTCAAGAATTACCCTTTAAATTATGTTGAAATAGTAGCCGAACACCCTGCATAGAGTAACATTTTTTCATACGCCGTTCTGTTTTTGGTAGAATCAAATTAAAAAATTCGCTTAGTATATGCGAACTTAGTTAATTACTGACTAGATACGAATAAATAATCAGAAAACAAGTAGCAAATGTTTCCAAGACAGTAGAGTTTAAACGTGTTCAGTTAAGAACTGTTCTCGTACAGGAGTATTTGATCAATTTGTAAATTTCATTTGGTCAAAAGCGAAACATTATATAAAAATGCTGTATTCCGTATGTTGACTTGTTTTTTCACATAGAATTGTTCTTTTGTCAAATGCTCATGATTACTGAGATATCCTGTATACATTTTCACATTGGTTTCAAATTTTACAAATTAGAATCATGATACTAAAGTTTAAATATAGCATTAATAAAATTTCAGAATGTTTTACACAAGCAAAATGTTTGATGTAAGTATGAACACTTCAAATACTTTCATGAGCCACCGTAAATATTATGCAGCGAAGATTATTGTTTTCGGTAGGAGGGGCGTGTCATAGCGTCTAGCGCTCTTCGTCTGTCCCGAGGGCTCTTGCGTTTTCCTTGGTCCACTGGTAAGGTAATAGAAATCGAGTAGGTAGTAGATGGATAAGGTGGAAACCCGTTTCCTCGATCATCGAATCTCTCTCCACGGGGTTGCGTTGGAAATGGCCCTTGGGCCTCCTCGACACAAAGAAACGATCCCTTTATCTCCGATCTCGAGGATCTCGAGGATACGCCCGATTTCTCCAATCATTTGAGTCGAGTTCCTGTTATTGCTGTTTGTAATTGCCGCGTGCGCGTCGCCTCGAATGAGAAATTTTTGGAAAATAGAATGGTGATTTTGCTTGTTGGTACCTAGATCTGTGGGGACGAATTATGAATTTAGTGTTTGGTATTGTAGAATATCGTAGCGATAGATAGATTGCGCGTTTTTATGCATTTGTGTAAAATTTAAAGGTGCAAAAATACACACAATCCATACATCAAAAGTAGAATACTTGTAATTTTTGCAGGCTTTTCTCTTTATGTTCCATATATTTCTGTACAATTTGTCTAAAGAGACATTTGACAATTTAGAATCTTTATTTAAGTTCGTTTCTTTTCTATTAATTGCATTTATAACATTCTAAATTTGCATAAAAATCTACAATTCAGTGATAAGATATTAAGAGATACCGAGAATTTCTTATTTACATTTATTAAATTATAATGATTTGATTTTTTTCTTTTTAATGTATGATTCATGTTTATGCCTTGGGCAATAAAACCAAACAGGAAATTTGATTCCTTTATGTTAAAAAATAATTTTAAAAAAGATACGAAATAAATAACTGTTATCTTAGTTTCTCATGCTATATATTGCATATTACGCTGTATTGTGAGAATTTGATCAAATTTATACATATAGGGAAAAAACAACTAATTTTATTATGAAAAGTTTTATTTCTCATTGTATCTTTCACGCGAGAGTCTCAGCTGAATGCTGCCCACATTTTCCATAGGTCTATAATTGATTGCCGCAAGTTCTGCCATTAAAATGGGAGTTAATTTAGAAGTATTGGTTTGTTATATTATATCTACAAATATTTATTCTATCCGCCGAATTCCCGTTGCAGAAAAGCTCGTTTCTCTTATTCAGCTGCGGTAATTGAAAATTATTTGTCTCTTATCTTATATTTCTTCTTCGATTCAGAAGGTCTGTAGTCAAGAAGCTACAAATGAGATTCCCCGCTTATCTGTCTATATGTATATAATGTTGTATTTCAATAAAACGGACGTTGAAATATCGGAATACTGAAAGCTACACAACGTATTATGTAACAAACTAAACCCAACAAATGAATAATTAACTTGTATTCTTTAACCAATTACGTAGTATATTAACTGTATTGCGAAATTATATTATAAAATTATTTCAATTTCCATTGCCTGAAAAATAATTTTCAAGCGAACAATATCCTAAAAATCATTAAGTATTATAAGTTATCGGCTATCAAAAAAAGTTTACGAAATGCCGTGAATTCACGTCAGCGGTAAGCAGAAACAGAATTTGAAATGACATGAATTCACGTCAGCGGCAACCAGGAACAGAATTTTAAATGGCGTGAATCTCTCCAGTGGTAGCGAATGTGTTAATAAACTCTTTTAGTACATTTATAAATAATTTTCTTCAGAGAATTGCGAAAATAAGAGGATTTTTTTCTGTTAGTATGCTTGCAACTGTACATATAACTTTCGAATTTTGTCAAGAAGTGTTGTTTAAATATTGTTTCATCAACTGGAATTATTATTACTCAAACTCTCAGTTCAATACAGTGATAGATTCTTGCTTATTCCGTTTTTCCTATAAACGTTATTATTAAATCATCGGTAAAAAAGATATCAATTATAAATAGTTTCATTCACTACTAAAAATACCTTTTTGTACAATAGAACTCTATATATAATAAAATAGTCAACAAATTCAAGTTTTTCTCGCTCGTAACTGTAGCTAGCCACTTTGAAATAAATAATAAATAACAAAAATTCTATCGATAAAATATTCGTAGGCTGCATGATTCAACAAATGCAATGTATTATCAAACAAATAAAAAAAACGAGTAATCCGCATTTTATATTCCCAGGAGCTTCGCAATCGATAATGAAAATCGTTTCGTAGTCACTTGATGCGATGCATGGATGGTTCGATCGTACACAGTTAATGGACTAGAAAGTCTGGTGATTAGAAAAAAAGTTTCCCTCCAACGGTAAATTTCTCGCGGGGCTGACCTCTGCGTAATTTCGATCGCAATATCTTCTGTGATGATTGTTGCTCGATATATACAGGGTGTTTCGTAAAACCGCGTTAGCTTAATATGAACAATGTATTTGGATTAGGTCATTTGATTAAAAAATACAATGAGCACTAAGATATTAGCATCTACCCTTATTTTCTAATGGAACGCTTTTTACAATATGTAATTCCAAAAGTTCTTCTAGGATAGCAAAGTAAACCTCTTCCTCAAGATGTTTTGTTTTGCAACATAAGTCATAGACAATTATCTATGTATGCATATAAGGCGACTTTAAAACATCTACAAATGTCTTTTTACAGCTTTAATTTTTCAAAGACATTGTTATATTTGTACTGAAAATGTGTTAAATAATTAATACTAATATTTTCGAGGATTGAAACTTTACATTAATTTTTAACTCATTAGCGAGGGGAATTTCTGATTGAGAAATGGTCAGTTAACAGGTTAAACAGAATCTTATTTTTGTTTCATTTCATACGAAGGTAAATTTGATTTCGTATAAAAATTTTCCGTGTAGCATCTTGTGAAAATACACATACGTAGTAATTTTTAATTAGTTACATTTAAGATATTTCTTGTTTAGTATATTTGATTTACCTTTTATTTGATTAATAATTAAAAAGATTCGAATTATTTTGAGTACTGTGTTTAAATTGAAAGTTTTTGTTGGTTTATGATAGTGTAACATAATATTAAAAACATTGGAGAAGAATAAAACGTTGGTATATAAATTTACCAAGAATATGTGTATTAAATTTTTTAATTTGCAGTTTTAGGTATTCTAAATTTATGTAACATTCTTTAGTTTTAACCATTTATTTATAAAATTCCATTTTATGCGAATACTTTGTGGAATTTATGCGAAAATCTCAAATAATAAGATTGCTCTGCAATACAATGCAGTGGTCATCCATCGCCGATTAAACGTAACGGTTTGATACTGAGACGACGAGGATCGACGGCGAACGAGTAGTTAGTTAGAAAGGTGAAAGATCAATAGGAAGTCGTACCGGTGGATTTCTCGAACAAGTTGATACCTTGGCAATTCCGTTTACGAGGTCATCCAGCAACAAATTCGCCAAGGTGATCGAGAAGTTTCCTGTGAATCTAGTCACTAGTAATGACTATTTCGTTTTAAAGTTGCTTTAGTTATAACAGACAGTAACATGTTTTAGCAAATAACAGATGTTTTATTATATTACGTGTATTTTACTTTTTAAATTTTTTATTGTGTTTTATTTTATTTTACTTATTTCAAAGAGGTACAGTGATGAACAAAAGATAGTTTAGAAGGTATTATTTCATTATAATTTTATTATAATCTTAAGAAACGGAATTATATTTTACAAGAGTAATGAATAGTCGTGATATATATTCCCACAATAGATGATGGTTACTAACATGAATAGTAATCACACGGATAGGAAAGTATAATATCTAGTACAAAGTTACTAATGTTCACATGCAAGTTTCAATTTTGAACTTTCTTTTGACTACAACTCTATACTGTTTCAAGAAGTAATCGTGATGTTTTATAAGAATAATGAAGAATAGAAGAATAAATAATTAGATAATAAAGTTTTACAATGGTAAGCATATGTGTATTCATAAATTCAATTATATAATTGTATTGTGAGAAGTTTTATTTCTTTATGCAGCTTCAAAAACTTCACATGCAATATATATACATACATACAATACTGTACAATACAATATTGTACATACATCTCGTTGATAAATCCATACATCTTTTGCTGCTCTCATGTGAAACAATAATAATTGATCTATTATTACAGAATTAACAAAGCAACACTCAATCAACCAGAATAATTTTGGTAAATCATTTATCAGAGTTGCAAAGAAATAATGAATTGAAAATTATATACTGAAGTGTACAATCTTTTGACGTAAACCTCATTAAGAAAGCTCTTTTCACATAGGAATTCAATGAAGTCTGCGAAAATTTCAATCTGAACCATTTATAACACGTATGGTACCAAAGAAAAATAGAATGGAAAATCTAATAATATCTACTTGAGTTTGAGAGAAAAGTTCCATTTTATTATTAATAAAATAAGGTATTGTCAAATACATTATTGACAAAATCCTTATTATAAATAGGATATAGGATATATAAATTCTTTATAATCCATGGTTTCAAACGGCATAGTAATTATAAAGATTTTTATAAATCTAATGACTTTTCAGGTTTATCGCATTTTTTATAGTCCTAGTCTAATATGTTATATACCATTTCACTCATAGGAAGGAAGGAATTTCACTCATAGTTGAAGGAACCTCGAAATCCTTAATGGGGTTGATAATAATAAATTCCGTACGAAATCATAATAAGCGTCTTTAATTAATTTCTAGGTTAAAAATGATTAATTATCGCGTGCTATTAATTGCGGAAAAAAACAGGTTGGATGGGTATATAATAGTAAAAGAGAAAGAGGGAAAGAAGTGGAAGAAAAAAAAGCCTTCGAAAAGTTGAATGGTGGTAGAAACTCGATAGGAATCGAAAGCGACAGGCTTATAATAACTGATTGTTGCATGAGAGATGGTTGAAACCACCCTCATACTCTTCGTACTATTTCTAGTAGTCCATTAGATGGTCGAGTAAGTGAGGAAAAATGTAATAAACAGCGACACGTCGCGTCTTCCATAACGATATAGAAGCGTCGACACCGGAGAAAGATTAAATTGCCCCTGCCACTATCACTATCACTATCAACCCTCCTTTCACCCTTTCCAGTTTTCTTCTTTCCTTCGTTAGAAGTCGAGAAAGATGCTCGCGATCAAATTTTCTCCGAGACTTTTCATCCTATCTTTCATCTTATGCTTTGCTCTGTGCTAGTCTTTGGATTTTTGGAGGAATTGAGAATCTTTTAGAACTTTGTCTTGGTATCTTTCAATATTGTCTTTTTAGTATCACACATACATATGATTATTTGGAATTTATATATGCTATTAAAAGTTATTCGTATATTTCTTGAATGTATTGCAAGTGTGTATGTATATTACGATTGACAATTGATATTTTACGATACAAAAATTTTTCAACTAAAACTGAAATATGTCTCAGGTATACGATTCGCGTATTATACACGTATCAAATAAGAAACAGTTATAGAGATAAATCGATATTCGAGATATTATAGAGGTAGATCATACAAGATGCTTAAAACTTTCGTGAATTTAATTGTTGACCCGTTCTTAATTATATTCTAACTGTAAATTTTTATTTTCAATATGTCCTTGTGTAATCATACTTCACTTGTCGTTTACCCTTTTAGTCATTTCGTGATTTGCTAATTTTTTAAAACGTTGTTATATTTACATCACAATGGAAATTTTGATTATAGTTATTTATGCATTAAAAAGTTGCCTATGCTTGCGACACCAAGCGCCAAGAAAAATTAAGAAATTAATAAACTGCTTGCAATTTATTTAAAAAAGAATTTAAATTGTATTATATATATTAAATTAGAGAGTCTCTTATATTATTAGGCATCTGAGTAATTGTACCGCAATCCATAGTCATTCACATGGTACAAATTTAATGTATTTGGAATCAGCGTGAATACCATCAAAAATTGCATTTCACTCGATCTATAATATAGAACTAAAATAAATCATCTAAATAAATAAAGTGGTTAAATTCATATACACTGCCAAAGTGTATATATATATTCTATTACTGGTACCCGTATGCATGGTACACATAATCCACTTTAACATTGACCGGAATTACGTCAATTGCATTTCTATAAAGTGAAACTTTAATACAGAACTAGAAGAACAAAAAAAAATTCATCTAAAGAAAATGAGTTAATCATCTTTATATTCATTCGTCAAGTAGTATTCATTGTTCCTATTGATATCCGTATAAATATTATATATATGTACATACGTATAATATAATAATACATAAGTACTTATACATATATAATGGCGGACCGTCAGTATATTTATTATAGCATAAATATCCTACGATGTCTACATATTATCCGAAACAATTTTCAAACTTCTAACTGTAATAATTTTTGAACTAAGTTTGGAACACAAGTAACTTAATACACTTTGTAGAGATTAAAAAAACCGCAACAGCTAGGCCAGTTAAAACTATTAAAACTACTAGGGTTCTATAAAAAAGAGAGCAGTCGCATTTTTCCGGTACATTAATGCATAAAAATACATTAAATTATTTCTAGATTATGTATTATTGGATACTAGTCAATTTTGACTTATAGTATTTTTATCCATTTCTAGCCGTTTAGAAAATACAATTTGCCGCATTTGTATTGGATGGTCAGTATATATATAATATAAAAGTACATATACTGTACATAAACCGTTCAGAAGCTTTGATTAACTTCGTATACTGAAAAGTACAAAAAAGTGATGACTTACAAGCACTGTTTTTTAAATTTACCATAAAATTTACTATGACGCCCTCAGATTGGTTTCAGGTTTTACCAATATAATTATCATAATTGTGTTTTACTGTGGTATTAATAAAATCTCGGAATGTTTTATATATCTTACATTATATATGCCTGGTTATCATTTGAGTTAGGGGCGTATAATGAATCTTCACGGGAATTGGCCATCGTTGTTATGTACTATCGATGATAGTTATTGATACAAATGTGATTATTACAGAGTTTAACAAGTAATAGCGGCAATTAGATAATCGAGATGTTGATGACAATGGATTTAGGTTCGATAACGAATCTATGGTCAACGGGATGACCAATGCGATCTGATACAAGATTCTGGTGTTACTCAACGTACTGGTTCACGGTACTAGTCGAACTTATTGGACTGAACCTCAGTCCAAGTGGAACTGCCCTTATATACTCCTCCCCGTACCTCGGGTCAATCTTTGTTTTTAAGGGGAGCTATTTAATTACTCCATACCTCTGTTAGGTACACGTCGCTTCCGTGACCGTGGCTACGTTCTGTGACCCGTCATGTCACTTCGAGCCCACTATCATAAATCTCGGGCAAATATAATTGGATCACATCATAAACAGCTATTTCTCAATTTTATTACTTAAGTACGGCTATAATAAAAAGTCTGGACTAAAGTACTGGGGATCTTCCCAAACATTCCGAAAGAAAGGCCTCGATGTCCTTTCATCTCCGACATATATATACACACACACAAATTTCCTATGCTATTGTAAGAATATACTAATCGATACCCCTTCACGTACAGATTCCCGATTCGATAGATAAAAAGTCTCGGTGATAGGTGAAAGACGATACAAACGGGTTTTACAGTTACAGCTTGGTGTTCACGAGTTCCTTTCTGTCCTCCTACAAGATACAAACGCTATTTGTGCGTGCAAAATCGGGCGCGTTAAACCCTCATTTCTCTTCCTCTTCTTTCGTTGTCATCGTCGTCGTCGTCCTCGTCGCGGAGAAAAAGACGACATGGACAACGACGACGACGACGGCATCATTGTATTAACACGGTCGAATGGAAATTACAGCGATCTGGTCATCTGGACGTTTCGTGGGCGCGTTTACGACGTCGTTTCCCCACTTTTAATGAACAATGAGCGCGACGAACGTTTTCTCTATGGCTCCGTTTTATCGCCGTCGTACCGGATAATAGTACGCTAGTACACTTCACGTTTTTCTATTCCTTCTCTCCTTCTATCTCTCATAATCTTATTTTATTTTCTCAATATTAAGAATTCTTTCAGAGATTTAGGAATAATTTTTCATTGAACTGCCATTTTATTTTTAGTATTGCAGGCAATTTATTTACATTTTCATTTTCCATTCCACAGATTCATTTGAAAAATTTTATTGTGTATTTCTAATTCGTCAAGCGTAAAGCGCGAAATTTCGTTAGGATTCCGATTAAGATTTGTATTTGTCATGGTTTTACAATGGTACTACGTATCTATATTATAGTATGATTGCATATGGTATTACGTGGGTCTAACGGAAAACGTCTTTTTAGTTTGATTAGGTGAAATCACTGTGAATGGGCTCTAAAGGGAGCGATAGGGGAGATTCATTATCGCAGGGAACGTATCGTTTTTCTGTTGGTGGTCATTTAGTCATTTCTTCCTTGTCGGAGGAATTTTATTTGCGAATAAATGTAGTTTTTTTTTTAAGTACAGTTAAAGAGATTATATGTTATTATTTATTACTATTTTTCTTTTTTCATAGACTTTCTGCTTCCTCAGGTTAAGACTAACTTCCTGTTATAGTTTTCTTTGCTTTACGCTTATGGTCTACTTCTCCAAGCTTAACATTTTTTGTACTTAATATTTAGACTTAAAACCTGCAACCTAAACTTAACCTTAAAATGTTCTTATATTCTTTATTCTCTACGCTTTTACTACTTATATTCTCGAAGCGCCTAACCTTCAGCAATATACACATCCAAACAGGAACATAAAATAGGCTGCCTTTTATTTAATGATATTATATTTTATTTAAATAATTTAAAATAATATTGAATATTTTTACAAAGTAGAGTTTGTAATATCTTGAAAAAGTCCATAAATAAATATGGTAATTATTCGGAGCAGGAGCGACCTCATCGTTTGCAATGACTGTGAAAAATATTGTCAAGATCAACATTCTGAAGAATTTTTTCTTACACATAATCGCAGCCACGCCCTAATTTCTAAGATAGTCGCAAAGAATTTCAATTAAATTTAGGTTACGATTATATCTCATTCTGGTATTTTTATTTAGCAGCCGCATTTTTATATGGCCTAACCTAAACCATTGATAATATAAATAACCATTTTTAATGTTGTATGTATAAAAAAAATAGAATAATTAATGAATCTTAGGTTGGACTAGAGTTGGTAACGCTTGAAATAATTCTCGATGAATCAATTGATGTATGGAATGTTGTACTTTATTTTGATTTCTATTTGGTGAAAAATGTGTCATACATAGCTACCGTCATTGAAAAATTATATACAGAATAAAAAGTTATAAAATGAATTATTAAATAATACATATAGTATTAAATATAAATTACGTTATAATTCGAAAACTAATGCCACGTCGCAGTTATATGCATAGAAGGAAAAATGTATAGAAAAAGAATTTAGAACGTTGATCTTGACAATATATTTTAACATATTATATTTTAATATTTGTAGTTAAAATGACATATTTGTAGTTGCTTGGGTTTCGATCGTGTTTTTTACTTAAAGACGAAAATAAAGAAAGGTAAATAAAGAAAATAAAGAATTCTCTCATTAGTGAGCATATAAAGAGAGAAAGTCCTAATTTAAATTGTAATTATTGCTTGAAATAAAAATTACAAAGCCGTTTTATATTTATAGTGCTCCAAAGTACATTTTTAATTTCATATCATAGAAAAAATATCATAGAAGTACTAATAGAAAAGAATGATTATAAAAAAGATAGAATGGAATCAAAACTCTTTGTAATACAATTAGTCAAATTTAGGATAATTATTTCCTTGTATATACATATACATAAACATAAACATAAACATATATATGGTCATCATTGTAAATAATTAATAATTTTCATAGATTCTCTTGCGATGTTTTAGACATTTTTTATACTCTTCTCTAAAATCAATGTATAATATTTAGTTTATTATCAGTTAACTACATCATACTTCTCCATCAACTTGTATCTGCTTTATCGGCAAAGAAACATACGATGCCAATAACATGTACCCTTTACAAAATGAAAGACACAGTTCCTTGCAATCGGTCATAAAAGTCTTAAACGTCAATGCATTAACTCAAGATTTATTAGCACTAAACTGCACTTTATTCGTGAGTAAAACAAACAAAAGTATGTACTATGGTTATCCATAAAGAAAAACGAAAGACATAATAATAATTTCTCCTGGCTCGTTTCGCTGAAATAAGATTAGTTCATTTTCTACTGATATTGTATATTATGTTATATATTATATGTTCGTATATTTCGTTTTTTGAAAATATTATTTAAATTAGAAAACGCTCAGCGACGAAGAAACAGAGGCACTTAACACCTCACAATTAACAACTTATATTAACAAATTAACAATACAATGATTCTCAACGATTTTACAAGCCGCGTTTCTATGCCTATTCTTCTCATGTAATTCTATCTCTTCTATTCTTTTCTTTCACCGGCAAATTATTTTCTAACACTCTCTTTTTGTGACAATATTCAATCTTCTTCAAATTAAGAACATGTGAAATACGGATTTCAATTTCATACGAATCGAACTCCGACATATGCATACATATATTAAAGAGTTACGTATATCTAGGTATAAAAAACTAACTTGTTGCGACCAATTTTTTATGGAAGCAAAGTTCCTTTAGAATATTTTTATAAAATGAGCCTCTCACAAGGCAATCTGATCAATTCTACTTTTTATGCAATTCATTTTCATCTGTTTTATCAGTTGTATCTGCTTTACTATTGCACATTAGCGTTTAAAAATCAGTTGAATCACATAATATGCTATTAAACGCAATTACGATAATAATGAGGAATAAAATCATTCCTAATCATTTATAATTTTCTAATTAAAACATGCCCGTTTGAAACAAACAAACAAACACATACATACACACACGCATAAATATACAAATATTAATAGAATAATGTATAATATAATAATTAATGTAATAGAAAATATTAATATAATTTCCGACTCACACTGAGTTCTAAAGGGTTAATTAAATCAAGTTTTCCTTTCTACATACATAGAACAGTTACTCAGCTAAGACAGTAAGTTCCTCTCCATAATTCGGAATAGTCCGACCGCTCAGCGTAGAAAATCGTCGGCCACGAGAAACTTTCTAAGTGCAGACTGCATAATCCATTGCATGTCGACGCGTGCGCACGTGTTCACGTTCCAACTCTAGCTATTGTGACGCACATAAACAATCATATAACAACGTATACAGTTGTCTGTGTGTTTGTACGCGGTCAACTTTCAACTTCGATGGAAATGTAACAGGTAGTACGGCGAGGGAAATGTGAGAAAGTAACGATGCTTTGTCACATGTATAATCCGTTCTTTCAACCTTGATGATACGATATGTGATAAAGTTCGTCAGGCTTGGAATTGGTCTTTTTTTTTAAATGGGATCTGCCCGCGGAGGTATTATGAAAGATTAGTGAATAGTGAAAGTTTGGTTTATTCGCCAGCGATTTGTGGCGTGGCTGATAGAGATGGAAAATTGTACTTCGCGCGCTTATATGTTGAACTATTGAATTTGTAGAATATATGGTGCAATAGAGAAATTGGAATTCTTTTTATTTCATCCTTAAATAGTATCGTTGCATTGTAGGTGACTGTAATGATTTATGTTAGATTGCTAAAATTTGACGAATTTTCTCTTTTTTTGTATTTTAATATAAAAAAGGTAATTAATATAAAAATAGATTAAAACTGTCGAGTTTCTAGTATATACTTAACATTTTCCACCCGATGCATGCACTTGTTTCTACATAAGATAATTTTAGAATGAAACGAAGTGTAGGATTATGGTTCATAAGATAAGATTTAACGTGGCTTTACTAAATTATCCAGTAACACGAATTACGCGAAGATGCAGTGAATTTATAGACCTCTATTTGCTACTCGATAAATTATGAAACTCTATGAATTATGAATTTATTATGAATTTCAAACAAGTGAGATCTCTCATAATAGAATTTTTAATTTCAACAAAAGACCATCGTTTTAAAAGTTACATAAAAATCAGATAAGTTTATGAAATCTTTACTTAACACGTTATTTTATACTAATCTTCTTTGAATGTAAGGAAAACAAAATATTACGCAAGTATAGTATTGTTCTACATCGTGTTACGATTTAATAGGATAGTTTTAACAATCTGCGTTTTACGAATTTTTCTAATAATGCTAATAAAATATCCTTTATCTGATATAACAATATAATTATTCATATAATTATTCCACGAGAATTGATTAATAAAGGTTATACAAATACTATTGTATAAATATCTAACGTTATTAAATTTGTTAGTGTAATAAATACGTACTGGGGTATAACATATTAATAATTTGATTATTAATAATATAATAAAATTGTCTTCTAAATCTATTTCTATTGATTGTTACTGTCTATTGATTAAACGTATTTTTAACGATTTAAATCTATTATTACGTTTTATATATAAGACCAGAAGATATCCTAATATTTGAGTCTCTCTCAGAAGCTAAACTATTTAACTCCATTTTCTATTAATTTCTTACCTTCATCACATAATTACACAAATGGTCCAATCTCAATAGAATCAAATAGAATCTAAGGTAGATTTAAAAAGTAGTGTTTGTGATATCATCATTTTTCCGTATCTTTCAATTTGTGTAGCTAATTAATATGATTTCTGTAATTGAAATTTGCAACCTTATAATAATTTATAATTTAAATTCTTCATCTATAAGTGTAATCTACAAAAAATATATAATATAAAAATGATCGCTCGTGTATGTAACAAAACACACACATATAAAAATTTAAATAGCAAAAATTTTCAATACGACTCATTTGTTTACATACATGTGCATAGAACTTTTGAAGTGGTATTATATAAAGGGTTTTGGAACTGATGAAATTTTCTCATAGCTTCTGCGATTGTTCAGAATAATATAAATTAGATTAGCTTCGATAATGTCTGTCCGTTGGCCAGCTTCCAAAGCTTCAACATTACGTTTCATCAGTCTTTCAGAGCACAGTGTTCACACTATTTTTCACTTTGCATGCCGCGATCGTGTACGTTGATGGATGTTCTGAGAATGTCCCTTGGTGTCCCACGAACGAATAGAGATAAATCTGAGACAGTTTGTACATTATCGTACACGATACTTCAACCTGACAAACGCTCGGTTTACCGTCCGTATTTTCTAGGAATAATTATTAATCACAAATGGATACGAGCGCGTGTTTAGATTCCACGAGGCTGCTCACCTACGCTTGGAACTAAACCAAAAACCTCCACGATTTGAATGATGAAACTATAAAAATTTACGATTTTTATTTTGAATTTGCACTATTCGATTTTTTATAGATTAAAAATTATTATAAATTATAAGTGAGGTATTTAAATTATAAATTATTAGGTAATTATCCTTATCTCCACCTCACGGATTTCAATGATTTCTGAATATCTTATAGAAATCAACATTTTAAACAACTTTTTCCTATACATATAACCACCACTCGGCCTTAGTTTCCGAGAAATCTGTAAAAAACTGTCGGTACTATTCAGTGAATTCTGTCTATAATTGTGCATTCGTTACAGCGTATGCATCAGTTTGGTTGCCGGCCGCCGCACCGTGAAGCAGTCGAATAAAATAGCGTCTATCTCTAAACTATAAACGAAAGATAAAAATTATGTTTGAGACTTATCCGGCCTCCTCATGGCGCGGTGACAAGCAATCAATACTAACGCATACGTCACAAGATACATATTACGGACGCACAATTATAGGCAGAATTTATTGTAGTGGCACCGACAGTTTTCTATAAATATCTCGGAAACTATATAAGACACGAAAGACACCTACGTGTACAAGTAAAAGTTATTCAGAATCATGTGCCGGAGAACATAAAAAATTATTGAAATTCAAAAAAGCGGGAGCTTTCTAAATAATTATCAAAAATTGTACAATCTATTTTAAACGGAGTTACCATATCGCAAAGTTTGAAATATATTATTCTTGAAAAAAAAAGAGAGGAACAAATCTACCTACAAATCTATCTCAATAATTAAAAAATTTAATTCTTTGCACTCGAGAGGCGACTCTCAGTCGTTACGGCGTTTCATGCGGCAACTCGAGTGGCGAATGAGAAGCAACAGTCTCTGTTTATGCTAGATTTCGACATCTCCAATTGATGAGAGCGCAGTATTGGTTCATAAATAGGTTCATTAGATTTTTATGCTCTTTGTTAGGAAGTGTAAAGCGTTACACTTTAAAATGGAGATAAAATATTTAATCTCAAATTTTTCTGAAACTATGGTTTTGACAACGTTTTCGACGTTAATTCAAATTCGGTCATGGAAAAATTACTGTAGTTTAGAAACCCTAAAAAAATGGATTTCGGAAGTGAAATCAGCTCAAATGAAGATGAATTTGTTTTTGAACAGTTGAGAAACGAGATCGATTGTATCTATGAAAGAATTATTGATAGAGAAAATAAAAGTAGTGATGGAGATAGTGATACTGTCATCACATTCAATTTGGCAAATATGGCATAATGTCACCAAGGAAGAATTTTGGCCACACCAAGGATACATCTTGGTGAATGCTTCATAAATTATCATAAAAAAATGCAGTAATTAATACTACAAAATCATATTTTCAAAAATGTAAATATAGATAAGTTAATAGAATATAATATTTTAGTAAGTTAATTTGTATATAAAATCATTTTATACTACCTGTAAGACACTCGTCACATATGCGCAAAATCAACTCGAGTTTCTACTTAGCCTGACTGAAAAAGTCATCGAGCGCAAAAGGTTAATAACATATGATAATATGTAATGGAAGTTCGCTATATCTAGAATAATTTTGTATTATTAATTGTACAGAATTAAAAGCAAATCTAATTTCCTGTAAATTAAAAACAGTTTTGAATCTTAAGAAAGAATCTGAAGTAATCAGAGGAACAAGTAATTTTTGCTCGGGGAATTCCATGAACGATGACAGAGTGGTTATGACAAATCAAGCATCGGGCCAACAGGATGCAGAAAGAGAGGGCGAGAAAGAAAGGGGGGAGTAACAAGTCGACGAAGAGAAAATACCAATGAGACTTCTCAACGCGATACAAACGTAGTTAATGACTGGCTCGTTAATCTAATCTAGCCGATAATAATAATACGTGAAAACGATACTGTATATTCCGGTGTCTGATTACCAGACTTATTACCAGACAGATATATTTCGGAGCTTCTTTGTCGAACTGACGGAATGCAGGCGAAAGAAAGATAGCGAAAATTTTACTACTCATCTTGGAGGTTTTATAATTTTTTAAAATTGTAATTGCATGCTTACAGCAGATAACAGTAGACGAGAAATTAAATTTAAAATTGGAATTCGATTTATATCTAATAGAATGATATAGAATTTAAAGAATTAGTCGTAATAATAAAAGCTTTAATACGTTTGTAATTTTATTTTATAATTTTAAATATTGTTTGTTATTGAGGCATTGAAAAGGTATTGAGATATGTATTAAGTTTTAATACTGTGTTTACAGAAGTTCCTGGTTATGAGGCCACTATATTAGATTAATTCAATGCATTATAAAAAGGATTTTCTATTGTTTAAAAATTAATTCTTTTGTTTACCTAAATATTCAGAGTGCGTATTCACAAAGATAAGAAAAGAACATTTAATAGAAGAATGTAAAATGATGTGTTTGAGCTTCTTTTCTTTTGGAATTACTTACTAAAGACATATATGTGGAGATACTTTTAAGAAAATTTAATGTTGACTTTTACATTTACTATATTTATTTTGAGATTATATTTATTGAGATATATAATTATATATTTCCATTTTATTTTTATCTTGATTATAATTGTTTATATACAATATATTTATACAAATATAATAGAGACTATCATCTGTTCTAGTGTTAAAAGAATTTGAATAAATTATACCGATATATTTAAGTTGACTTTATCCAATAGGTAACAATATAGGCCATTACTAAGGCAATGGTATTCATTAAAAATCCACGAAACGGTACTTTTCTTTATTAGTAGTGGGTCCTTCCTTGCAACCGCACGGCGCGGCGGTTTCTTTAGCTTGCAAGCGGTTTATCATAACATCGGTCTCTTAGTGACTTATATGTGAAACCTTTTCGTTCTAGTTTTATTTTTACACTAAGGTAGATATATTTCTGACAGTATATACGCTTGTGCATTTACTCCGTGTTACAGAAATTGCAAAGTTATCGTTATTGAAATCTTTCTATCATTCATGTTATCTACCACTCATTCACGTCTTGTTCTTTTAAACGGTAATTAATAAAAATTTATATTTTACGCAGTTTCTTTACCGACGTTCTTACTTTTTTTAATAGGTACATAATTTGTGAAAATAAATAGTAATTACTAAAGTTATAAGTAGGATTTGTTATTAATTGAAAGTTGAATCAGTTAACTGTATGTGATACTGTAATACTATAAAATGAATGATAAAATATATAATAATTTTATGTTGTAGGTTTATTAAAGTTTTTTAATTTTTTACATGTGTAAAAAGAGATTGTGACTCGGATGAAAATTAACACAAAAGGAATATTTTATATTCATAAGAATTGTCGAACTTCCGATATTTTTATTATAGTACAATTACTTTTATAGAACTGCTTAATTACACAGATTATGTTGTGATTAATTTCTAATAGAATTTATTAAATATTATGTTTATAGGACAGTAGAATTAATATATAATGCAATATAATTTGTATAAATACTAAAATTTACTAAATTTACCATTTCCAATAAAATTTTGCAGTATAATATAGAATTTCTTAAACATTATTTCTATGGTAGATTACTAAATTGCGGATATTTATTCTGGATTGTTCGCCATTTTATAATATGTAGTGCTAAATTGTTAAAACCGACAATTTCTAACTTTCAATCACCATCAGTACGTGGAAGTCGCAATTTGGAATCGAGTCATTGAAATGTTGTTTCGATCCACGGCGAAATGGATAACGATCAGGTAGAACGAGGGGTCTGGACGTTCACGGCCCCTCACCCTGAAGAGAGTCGACGCGAGTAGTTTTCATTAGGACTCGAATTGGCCTCGGAGAAGCGTGGTTTGGTTGGATCTTGCACGGAGGGCCGTCTAAGTATATCCATGTTATTTCTGGCGGGAGCTGACGCACTGTTTCTCTCCTCATCGCCTCTCTCTTCTCTATTCGCGTCTTCCAAAGAATTATTCTCGTGTAAGCAAAGCACGATACACTTGGATCGAAATTATTTCGCTTCTCGAGAATTCGATGTCTGAATCTGATCTTCTTTATAGTATTCACTGCCACGGTGCTTGATGATTTTTGAAGAAACTGAAGTCGCTAAAAAAAAAAAAAAAAAAAAAAAAAAAAAAAAAAAAAAAAAAGAAAAAAAAGAAAGCAAAAACAGCAAGGCCGACTTATTTACGCTATATACATCTATTACACTTATGTAGATAGAGATGAAGGATTTCATGCCAAGTATCAATTAATATTAACATAATTGTTGAATATGTAGAAAATTGTGAGAACTTGTTATAGTAGTATTTAACTGTCGTTAATGTTGTAACAGCTGGATATGACAATATTAAGTTTATAGTCATGGAAATATGTATTACAGTACGTATCTTTCCAATTTAATCTAACGATTAACTTTCAAACAATGTAAATACATAGAATGTTACTTTTCATTATTAAAAACGTGGTATGATATAAACAAAAATACCATACATTTACTATATATTTTTAATATGCTTTTTGAATTCATCATAATGCCCCGTATAATACAAAAAAAGGTACCAACATGTACATATAGTTTCATATATAAAATTCAAATCGAAGCCAATATTTTAATGTTATGACTAGCAATATTTTTAAAATTACGAATGAGTGAAGCAATATTGCTCTCAATGCCTTAATTCGCTTTATGCTTTGATACCTATTCCAAATTATATTCGACGCTATTTATTGCAGTAGTATGATTGCTTCCACATAGGGTTTGGCCAAATAGCATGTATATACAAGTGGATATGATATAATGGCTTATAAAAAATAAGAATATGTAGAATAACATTTTTTTATATGTCGCTTTATCTTCAAGGATATCCAGTTTGAAAATTTATTAAGTATCGGACGAGAAAATGTTGTTCTATATTTTGTATTTACCTACATGTTACCTGTCCAGTCTCTCGAATTCGTTGAAATTGGAATTGGTTCTGATGAATATATTCGTAAATGGAAGATCGAAACTGAGTTAAATTATTATAACTGAATAGTAATATTTAATTGATATACAGTCACTTACAAAAGTCCCCGAATCTCCTGTAAAATGATTTTTATTAAAATAAATGAAAAATAAAATACTACAAAACATTATTATAAAGTTGGTACGTCCAAAGACTGAAACTTGTTTTATTGTTGCTTTGTATGTAAGAACATAAATATGTTGTTGTATGACGCTATAGTCTGAAGAGTTATATTATTGTTTTATTTGTTACTATTATTATATTTTTATTAGGCATACATTTCTAAAGCCTTTTAAAAAAAGTCATTGAAAGCTTCATTCACAAAGATTTTTGCGTCTTCATTATAATAGAATGCAATTATAAACTGCTACTTTTTATTAATGCTATTAATGAAAGTCAATGATACGAACTTTCCACTTCCTTCGCAAGTTTTATAACATTCTTTAATCAGTTTATAATGAAAAAAGTATATATAATCCTGTTAATATTAGTTACGAACTCGAAATCAGTCAGATTGAAAAATGGTAAGTTTATGCTGCATGAAATTAAGTTAGATACAGCAATAAACGAGTGAATAAAACAAGAAGATAACTGTACTTTCAGTTATAATTAAGATCCAAGGGCGAGGTAAACTATATACCATCGTAAATCTAACAACGAATACAATAGAAGTGGATGCAAGATAAAGAATAGTGCATTATCCATGAATATAAATGTTCAACGATTCGTAAATATCTTTCACATGTTTTGGAAGTATGTATTGTAGATGGCATACTTAGTCAACTAAGTCGATTACAAACATTATCGTATTATCTTTCTCTACGAATTTGGTATAAAATAAACAGTATACTGTAGACTAGAACATTATTTGAATAGAACATTTGAATAATCATTATTTAAAAAATATATGATCTTATGTAATTAGTTTGAAATAATTTACGATTTCAGTAAATATTTATTGACAATATTTTTCAGATAGTTGCTAATTGCATTATACACATTAGCATTATCAAGAAGTAATTGAAATTAAAATAATTTTGAGGTTAAATGTTATTACATTTTAAGCACAATGATTTGGATATATAATTTATGATACAAACGTATACAAAATATAACATTTAAAACTCAATTCATAATTTTCATAGAAATTTTATTGATTTACAAAAATGTAATTTTAGAAATTTGAATGATATTTTTGCGAAACACGTAGAAAGATTTTGTATTTCTCTTGTAGTTTAAAATAATTTTCCTTGTACTTTGACTTCCTTGGTATAAGTTCTATCCTTTATTACGTTAATTAGTAGCTTTAATGCTAAATGCAATACTTCTATTTTTATATTAATGTATTCTAAATTTATTCTTGGATTTATTCTTCACAATTAAATCTCGAAATTTGTTCTGCACAATTTTATCTGTTTCTTTAATGCTCAAACCTAACAGCTTCTAAATTTCAAGAAACAAATCAATAAATTTCTTCATTCTCACAATTAATATTCTAAAACCGTTATACACGAAAAATATTCCAAAAATCAATCAACGTGGAAGCTTCTTTTATCCTTGAATCTAGTTTCGGCAAGGATAGACAGCAACGAAGGCAAGTAATAGCCGCGTAAAAGCCAGGCAACGATTCTCGTGGAGAGAGAAGCAGCAAGCGTAGCAGCGCTGCGTGCGTTACGACGACGATCATGGGTCCCCGTGACTTCATGGCTCGACATGAATTATTCATTGGGGCCGTGGCAGTCGTTGGGCCCTCCGCTCACGTGATCCACCGTCAGATTGTATAGCCAGTCTATACATATGTATACAACGCACCTATGATCGCGTGTGCGAGCGTACGCGCGAGCATCGAGCATCCTCCGCCTTCTCTCCTTTCACCTTTCGTCACTCATTTTACACTACCGCTTATAAGTATCCGGACACTTTGCTCGATTTGCAGTAACTGTACGTAGCCATTACGAAAATGTGCGAATTAATGAAAAATTAATAACAAAACGCGATAATTATCACCTTCTTGTGGAATTAATGGATTGTTTTAAATTGTTTACTTGTTGTTGGCTGTGGGAAGCATGTAAATAAGAATATTTTATTTTTATATGAAAATTTCGAACAAAATCGCATATTTAAAATTTTGGAATTATAACTTTTTAATTTATCATAACAAATCGTGCAATAAAAAGATATTCAACATGTGTGTAACATCAACACTGTTATCATTAGACTGCAAATTCATGTTTTTATGAATATAATTAAAAAATGGGATTTAGAGAATTGTTTCATCTAGGATATTATAATAAATGCTATAGTCTAAATATTTTATATATATTTGCATACGTACATTATATAGGATTTTACAGATCCAAATCTCTTATAGATGTAGAAAAATTCGCAGTCTAATTAATCGCTATTATCCCATAGATTATAAATTCCCAAAGAGTAGATCGCAAAATATAAGAGTATAATATAATGTAAGAAGAAAATAAAATATGAGTAGTGTACATGTTTATTAGGAGAATTTTATTTATCGAAAATTGCCGGATGAGCAATCCAAAAATGATCATTTCATAAAAGTTTGGGAACCTGTGACAAAGATAAATCACAAATAATAATTGCTTGTTATATTAATTATCCTATAATATATAATCATATATATTATGTAATAGTATATGTAATATTAGTATTATATATATATTTTGCAAGTTCAAATTTCTCCTAATATATATATATAAGGAGAAATTTGAACTTGCAAAATTGTACATAATGCGTATAATATGCAAAGAACAATATCCAAAATAAAGTATATATTATATACTCTATATATATATAAACTCTATTCCTTTAGTTATGTTTATGAAACTATAAAAATGCACAAAATTCAGCAGACTATTTATAGTTGTGCATACATATTTATATTGTACTAAAAAATCTAAAATTCGTCCTTGTCTAGTAAACAATATGCAAATGGGTATACTTTAATGTCTTTAATGGGTACAGTTAGTAGATATATATTTGACATTTACGTTAATATTATTTTTTCTTATTCGTTTTAATGTTATATAACGTGGGCAGTCCATGCCAAACGAACGATTAACCTCGAACTTGCCACGACCTCCGACGCCCGTTTACGTTTCCCACCCGCTTGCTCTCAGTATTCTGTGGAACCAGCGAATAGTTTCATCTGCTTGATAGTCGTCAATCACGATCAGTCTCCGGTGCCTTTTTTCATATCGTGTCATGTTTGTGGCAATTTAACCCCAAATTAAACGTTTATTCCGGTCTGTCCTCTTGATTTGATCTCATTCGTCTCTTCGTTATTATATAACTTCTGTTATGATATTAGGATTATCAAGAATTGCTGATTTTTATGTTCATATTTACTGAAGTTACCAAAATTGTCAAGATTTACAGAAAAAGAATTTCTAGAACAAGACAAATCTTTTGTAAGATACGAAAGTAATACTAAATTTTGAGTGAAATTTATGAAAATTATGAAAATATTGGGAAATTACATAGATAATTACATAAAGCTTCGAAAATGATTAATAATGTCAAACTAAAACTGCTAAAAAACTTCAAAGGTTACAAAAACTGCAGAGTTGTACAAAAAATGTCATAAATTACTGAAATCTTGAAAATATGTCTGTGGTATTAAATAATTTGAAAAGTTAAAAGTTACGTAACACTGCGAAAGTTATGAAAAATTTTAGAAGCTAGGTTTTTTAAAAACAATTTTTGTTTTTACCTACGAAAAAATTGAGAAGCTACAAAATTTTCCTAAGAACTTATTTTTATTAATCGTATTGATTAAGGCGATAGTTTTTAGTTAAAGTCTAGTATTAGAATTGTGATACTAAAGGAGAGGATTGGTGGAGTAAGATATGTTTAACGATTTCTTGAAAATTAGCCGTGGATTGTCTACAGTCTAGGTGGAGCGTGAGAAGAGAATACAGGGAGAAAGAGGAGATGGTAACGGCAACGATGAGAAGTAGCTTAGCGTCATTGAAAGGTCAACACTATCAAGTGCACACTTGTCGCCCGGCTCGTTTACAATGCACGCTGCATCCCGAGCGGCGAGCACGTCGCTTTTCTACGGTTCGTTCACCCCGTACCGAAATTTCTTTTCAAAGTATCGCGTTCCTCGCGGACAGGAAGAACGTCCAAGGCTACAGATTCCTCTTCAGTCTTATGTAGGGTCATTTACAAAAAGTGAAATATATGTATTTAGGGTTATATAATTCTTTATTACTCGTATAGGACGTGAAGAACGTACAATATATAAAAATATGCAATATATGGTAAATATAGAACGTACAAAAAATATAAAAATATAGAAAATTAAATTCGGTAGAAGCATGGCACATTTACTAAGAGTAGAATATGTATATGAAGTGGAATGTAATTCTTAGTGTTGGTATATGGCATATAGGAATTTTATATAGAAATATATAAAAAAATATATTATATATATATATATATATATATATATATAAAATATATATAAAAATATAAAAAGTCTTCGATTCTCCAAAAAGCGAGACATCTCAAAGATGGTCAGTTTTGAGATACCTACAAAAATTGACTAAAAGTGAAATATTTAGTAGAATATAATATTCAGTACAATATTCAATAAATAATATTACAATATATAACGTTCCAAGTATTGTTTATATATGTAATGTATAATATATGTATTTTATATTTACATTTTGTAATACTGTAATATTGTTTATTGTTTACTATATTATTGTAATATTTATCATATTTATATTATATACATACAGTATATATTTTAATATATAATATTATATAGTAAACAATATTCAAACAATATTTAACACAGATAATTATCTAATAAAATCATATTATTGAACAAAAAGAATATGGCAATGCACAAAAACTGCATAACTTTTTCTTCTAAGTAGTAAGTAATATACATGAATAATATTTTTCTCTCAATTCATAGTCTATTAATGGAATTATATAAAAAGAAAAATATTTTTATTGTTAGAAGGTTGAGTAATAAATAATTTTCTACTTGGTATTTTCTATTTCAAATCGATTTTTTGAAAAAATTACTTTCCTTAATTGCGTCATTCTTCTAGAGAACCTACGATTCAAATAATAGATGAAATATTATTTTTTAATGGAATTTTATGCTTGGAAAATTAAAACTGGTCAATGATGACGTGTAATATTTCTAAGTATATTCAACATAGGAGATATTAAATTTATACATGGAATAATTTTTTGTTATAGTTGGTGACTTTTTTTTATTATTATGTATATCATTAAAAGATAATATATAAATAATAAAAATATTGTTACTTAGGAATAAGGAAGTCAATTATATGTACTTAAGAGTAATGAATAAAATAGTATAGAATGTCCCAGGAAAATAACAAACGTATTTTCGGAATTAATTTACATATCTATGTGAATAGCACATCTTTCATTTGTTTTTGTATATGTTGTATATTGGAATATATTCTCTTTCAACCTACTATTATGTAAACAGTGGTAAAATCTGATTTTATTAAAGCCACACATTACTTATTTATCATGATTAATTGTGGAAAAAATTTACAAAGAAAGAAAATATTACAAAACCATGTGTCGTTACGTACGATGGGAGTATATTGTAGAATTTTTCTTACAATTATTTAAGATTCTATATCTGCATTGTAATCGTTCTAAATATTATTTGGTTTCAATGAAATATAAAAAGTCTTCTAAATACTTTGTGTTAAAGTATTCAATCAAAATTTATTAGAAGTCCGTGTTAAATTTCTGCCAAATTTGTATTTACATTGATTTACATCATACTCTTAGGTGTATTCATTTGTATGTTTTATAAATATGTATTTTATGGTTGCTTCTTCTTCACTGTTCCCTTGTTTAGGTAATTTTAATTATCCCCTTCTCTGGTATCTCTCATCATCATTCCCCTCTCGTGGTCCGTAGCCGGTCCGTTCCTCTTCCAATGCAATTTGGACGTCGCGTAGTCGCGTCCCATCGCAACATTGCAGTCCAATTAAACCAGTCGCTCGAACGAATTCCCCAACCTCCATTTTCATTTTCACGTACACCAACACTGTTGTATTTACGTGTCAATTTCCGTGCGTCGCGACGACGGATGAGGCGGCATCATGAAATACACAGAAAGCAAGGATGAAGAGTGAAGAGAGAGGTTAGAGAGAGAGGTTAGAGATGGGAAGGCATCATCGACAGGGCTATCTAGAATTCGAAGCTGGGCCGGTTCGTTTGGCGCCAAGCCAGGCCGACTTACCCAATTAGGTTTCATCACTGGGTCGCCAGCTTCCCTGGCTGCCAATATTTGCAATACCTAACTAAACTGATCCAATTATAACCAAACCGCTGCTCCATCACTCGATTGACGTATAGTTCTGTTCTGCGCCAGATAGTGGATCTGCCTGCTGGATTTGTCCTTTCTGCGTTTATTGCGTTTATATAGCAGCTGAAAACGATATACAGTGCTTACAAAACGTATTTTTGCACATATCCTCATTTTCCAATAAAGCGTTCTATTATCAGGTTCTCTATTTCATTCTCATAGTAACACATTTTTGTAATTACATAAAATTAAATTTGATCTTAAATAATATGTGTAATAAATCTATATTGATGATATATGAATATTTGTAGTTGTTTGGATTTTGATCGTGTTTTTAGTAGTGCTTTGCGCTTTATTCCAATGTTTCGCGGACATTGTAGTTCACTTTTCTGGAGAATCGACATGTTCAAGTCTGACAGCGAGAAGTAAATCGCAATGATCACGAAATTTGCGAACATAATGCAAGCATTATTAAATGTACGATCGAAACCTGAAGAACCACAAATACTTTAGTTAATAATTGTAGTGAAAATTCAAAATGTAAAATATTTTATATTATATTTTTAGTATTATTTATTAACTATTAGTTATTATAATATATATTGACTACTGCTAGTGAAAAATAACTCGTAATTATTAAACGTTAGATACATACAATACATTTGAAGGAGACAGGAAGAAATAGTTTCAAGTTAGCAAACGGACTAATGTCTTTAAAAATGTCTCCAATTATATTTCTGCATTCAGAACGTGTAGATTTTAGTTTTTTCCTAATTTTATGACTATTCTGGTACATAATTTTCATCTATTGCCAAACGTTTGCCGTGCATCATATTCTAATATGTTTTATACGATAATGTAAAATAATAGATGCATAATAATGTGATGGTATAAAATTCTCATTAAAAGTAAAAGAAGTAAACCTTCATTTTATTTTGTGGCAAATATCTCGTTTTCTCGCAATGAATCAATGATCGATGAGTGGTAATACAGGAGATGATTGGATAAGGAAAGGCATAATATGGACTATAAAGGATGTTTGAATGAAGTATGAGGTACTTAGGACAGTGCGAAGAGAAGTAATTGCTTGTTTATGGAGGGTGGTAAGCAGTCGATGGAAGTTGTTTGAAGGGTTCAATTGGGACTCTTGAAGGTTAAATAGGAGGCGAGTCGGTGTTTAGTTTGAGATTGAGTAAATGATTTAGAATATTTGTATTATGTTAGTGAAGGGTGTTAATGTTGATAATTCTTCGACTGTGATGTTAGATGTTATTCTGTATGTCAACAAAGTGAATCACTAATGTTACGTTCTTTTTTTTTATTGAAATGTGTCAATATACAGGGCAATTTTAATACAGTGTCGAGCATGTAAATGACACGGCGTAGATTAGTATAAATCTTCTTATATATTTTAATTATATTATTATATAAATTTTATAATAGCTTTTTGTTTGTAAATATGTATTATCTCCTCAGATATATTTTTGCCCGAAATGCATTTTGCTGCTAATCATATTATAACGTTCAATTTCTTCCCTTTCCTAAGGAATAAAATTATTGTAATACACTATATCTGTAATTTTTTAATTATAAAATATTATTTTTTATGAAAAGTAAGCTAGTGTCCTGATTTTTTAAAACAGAAGTACATGCATATGCTTACCATTGTGCCTTTTTCGAAAAAGCAATTTCAATCTCTTACATTTAAGATACACAAATTTTATACGTAATTCTCACTCAATTTCTGACTTTAATCCTTTGAGTGCTACGGATATATTGTCATAAATCATTCTCTCAAAACGCAAAAAATGAAGGAGCAAAATCGAAGTGAACTTCATTTTGAGAAATTCAGTGAACTTCCACGCGTGAATACATACGCTCGTAAACAAATACAATTACTTCTTTTGTAGGACAAAGTACAGTATAAATACGAAATTATAATTATCCCTATAATAAACTAATCAAAATGGAGTCGTCAATAAGCGATTTCTACATTCCAAGCTTAATTAAAATCTTAATATTGACCGTTTAAATATAAGCATTTATCTGTTTAAGTATATGAAAACAGTATTTAACAGAAGTTAAGTCCAATAACTAGACTACGGATTTTTATGCAGTTTATATTTTTATGGAGAAAATTATGACAATAGACCTTAAATAGATGTTCCTGCTATCTATTAAGAGTTATAACGAGTACTGTATTTGAGTTATTTTAGATATTTTTATATATTATATGCATTCTGTGCAATTTTTACATCTTTAAATTTTATATAAATGCTTAAAATCCGCACTATACCTACAACGCTAACAATCGCCATCTTCGCTAGATAGAAACCTACATCCCATTCTTTCCCACAATCCAAAAACTCCAAAATTCGACCCTCTAATTTATGCCTTAACAACTGCCATCTCCCTATCTCACACACCTAAACTTCTGCTTTATACATATTGCCAAATACCCCTAAAGTCCCTGAACATAGTCCTCGAAGCTAGTCCATTGGCATCGGGCAGTCCAACGTGTCTCAACTCGAGGAAAACGTTCTCCATACACCTACACGCACACACACGTACACACAAGTACATACCTGCACAAAGCAGAGACTATCAATAGAAAGACGAAGACAGAACACACCTACCCATACCTCCTTTCTCCTCAGGAAGGCTTTATGTTAAAAAGAGAGAGAAAGATGAAGCCAACAGAGGGTGCAAGAGAGAAAAGCGATGGAAGAAGCCGCTCACCGCTATTCCAGGCATTCGATTTGGTATTTTTCTTTGTGTATCGCGGATAGTTCGAATTGTTCTGCAAGCAGGGCATTGATATATCGTCCCGCGGGTCCTTTGAGTCGGCCGCGCGGCTCCGAATTATCGTTCGCGTACTCTCACGGAACCTTCTCTCCTCCTTTCGCCGAATGCACTCACCACCCATCCTCTTTGCCACCCCTCCTTTATCTTCCCTTCGGCGAGCTAGAGAGAGATCCAGAGAATCGGGCATGGTTGGTCGATCTTTTCTGACCCCTGGTCACCCTCTTTCTCTCCCTCCATTGGTAGAATGGCTACCGGTCAATTTATCCACCGTGTTCCTTCTTTGCTTTATTTCGGCTCTGGCTTTCGGCTCGAAATCTACTCATACCTTACGGTCGCCGCGTTCCGCCGAAAAACGCTTTTTCGTGGTGCTCGCGTTCAGATACCTCGCTTTTGTCTCTGGATGTGACCTCGAATGGAGAGTCAAAAGGCTTTGCGAAGCCGACGAGGGTGAGGATGGAGACTTGGGTGTGAGACGATTTCTGATATCTTTAGGAGCAATGTATTTTAACCTTTCTTAACTTTCAACCTGTATCGTTAGATTACACGTAACCAATCTAAATCAGATTTGAAATTATATTATTTAATCGTAAAATATAAATACAGTATACATATTAATTTTAGAAATGAATCGTAATTTTAATTGCCCAAAAATTAGAAGCTTACCTTACTTATGACCTAATGATACCAATGCAAAGTTAAAGTTGATGACTGGAAAGAAGTTATTGGACAAATATTGCCTGGTGTTTAAACCCATTCGTGATTAGAAAGATGCATATTAAATATTCAAACTAATTAGAACGTATTCGGTCATTTTATAACTAGTGTTAGATTTGTATGTGTAATTTAGAAAAAATAAAAATTTTATCGTATTTTCTTGATGTATAATTAGATTTTTTTAAATCATTTTTTAATTCTTTTTGGTAACTTTTTCATTCAACTAGTACAAAATTATTAATATTTTGACTCAGAGTATTTGGCTATTGTTTCGAGGTTTTCTGCTAGATTAAATTTTATAGTTTTTACAGTATTTTAATATTATACATCGAATAAAATAAGAGTTTATCGGTATTAAAGAAAAATTTGAGTTGTAACAATAATTGTATACAATTGTATTTCTTTATTCTATCTAATGTTACTTCTATCACAATATACACGAAACAATATCGATTATTTTTGTATCAATGCTATTTATAATTCTTTTACTAACTACTACTTCCATTTGATTTTACAATTCCATTTGATTTTACCTTGGGAATTCAAAATTTGGAACAAGAAACGACGTTTCAAATAAGTGTTATTAAATTTACTAACCATGTGCAACGTGAGGATTACGACAATGCTATTGTTTCTTGACTTTTAAATGAGTTTTTTTATTACTTTATTCAGATATGTGATCAATGCTTCAAAAGATCCATTCCTTATAACAATCACATAACTATGCTTTGTCAATAAATCTTTATGATTTCTGAATAATATGTGGCGTGTAGGTACATATTTTATAATGATTTATTAACTGAATATTGTATCATATTTAACAATTAATTTACATTAATCTTTGATTAAATTAAGACATTATTCATATAAAATATTTTTTATAGTAAGTTCATTTCAATAGTATTCTTCTTTTATATTTACATTACAATAAATTTCTCTTTTTATTCATAACCCACATTGAGGCACTAAATTTGCCCCTAAATCCGCGAACACATTTTATTCATCGTTCCATCTTCGACCCTTTTCCCACTAGCTCCCGCCATGTGTCTGATCTTTTCGTACACGACGATAGATCACATCAGGACATTGCAGTTTTATTGAATTTTCTGTAGCAATTTTCCTTCACTTCCACTCTGTTCTTACTTTTACATAACCATTCAAACTTTTATTTCTATCTTTCTCTATTTTGTAATTTTTTTAAACTCTTTATCGTAGATTGCAATTTATTTCGAAAATATTTGGCAAATTTATATATGACGCGTTAATGACAGCAGCATGTAGTTACCTAACTTTTTAACTTATGTCATTCCAGTTTGTTAAGTCGTTTGGGTGTTTTCTAATTAATATTTTTAAGATAGGTTGACTGTATAGATCGTTTACTTAGATATTTGGATAATAATTGACTAATCTCTCTTCGTATTTTTTGGTGTATTGTACATTTGCTTCCCGACTGATTCGATTCTGAGATCTTTCCTAAGATCTTCGTTTCTGAAGTATTTCTTTGTTAGAATATTTTCAATTATTGTGCCTCAAATTTCTATCATTTTTACGTTATATTTCAAATTTCAATTAGTTTTTCTTTGTTCAATAAGAAAAGAAGAAATTCATTAAAACATTATTTTTGTAATTTCTTTAATGGAACTGGAACACACGCATGCTCAATTTTCAATTTCAAATTCTAATGCATAAGCAAAAGCTTTATGGAAGTTGTTATGAAGTATGGGAGATGTTTTTTACTATATTTCTTATTTTTGATTATATTATTATTATATATTTACTCATATTATTTTCATCAAAGAATTTAGTTCTCCGTAGTTTAAAGGGTTAATTTTTGAAAGAAGAACACTATCGTTTCAAAGTCAAGCCGTGGACCGCGACGAGGTTGAGACGCAAGCGTCCAAGCTTTCGCCTCCTGGGTCCCGTTACTTTTCCAATATTCATACGCCACGATGTTTCCCGCGGCGCGTTCGTCCGGTTTCTCATACCGGTTCCCTCACAAACACCGAACGAATCAGGAAGGAAACGAGGCGCGAAAGAAAATTTTTTCCTTAGTAAACTCGCTCATTTTTACCTGCGACTTTCACAACCTCACATCCTCCTGAACCTGTAACAACCTTCTCGTCTCGCCTCCAAACCACCACGTGATTTTCTTTCTTTTATAATTCCTTTTTTCTTCGTTTTCTCCAACTGGCCAAGGCTTCGTCTAAGTTTCCCTTTGTGTGTAACGGTGAATCACGAATGAACGACGGGCAAGATCGGTGGTAGAAGTAGTAATAGTAGTAGTAGTAGTTGTAGTTGAATTTTGTAGTTGTAGTTGTAGTAGAAGAAGATGAAGAAGAAGAAGAAGAAGAAGAAGAAGAAGAAGAAGAAGAAGACGGTCCAAGAAGAGGCGTGGGAACAAAGGATGGCGAGCAGATGAAATGAGCCAAGACGAAGAGAGAAAGAGACGAAGAGAGGGACCGACTCGTCTGATCTTCTCATCATCCCTTTCTTTTCTTTCTTCGTTCCTCTCAAAATGCATCGACCTTCTTCTTCTTTTCTTCATCATGGAACCTTCTGCTAGCCTTCCAAAGCGGGAAAAAGAAATTGCCCGGGAGTTATCGGAAGTAGTGCTATTCGTGGAGATTGCTCGACGAATTAATTCCTAAATTGCCCCTTCTCGCGGATGGTTAGATAGTTTGATGTCTGTTGGAAGGTTTTCTGAGGCAGCGGCGGTTTTGTTTCCAAGAGGAAGTGTTTGGAAATGGTGAACGTTTGAATAAAACGAAATAAAAGGGCAAAATTTTGTTGTGTTACTCGCGACTTTTAGTACTAAAAAAAAGGTTTTCTTTTATAGTAGTATTTGAACTATTAAACTGTTAAAAATTATATGAATATATTATACTATACGAACTACATGAATAGTCAAATAAGCAAATAAAATATGATAGAAATTTCACTTTGTATATTGTGATCCTACATAAGAAATAAGACAAAGATGAGAATACAATTTTTTCCATACGATGTTTTTGTTCCAGAAAATTAACTTAGAATATTTATTTGGTTTGTGTATGCTTAAATACACTGCTGACCAATATTATAAAATTATCTCGGTCTCAGCTGGTTTATTATTACCATTGTTAAAAATATTATCTTTCTTTTTTAAATGTAAGATATACTATATATGATACTATTACAACATCTACGCAAACAATGCTATTGAATGGCATTGCTATTGAAGGATGAGTTAATGCCATATAAAAAATTCTCCCTTCCATACTATTCAAAACCTTTTCTATTAAATCTCGGACTTTCCACTGTATTAACAATCGTTATTTTTAATTCTTGAATTATTGAATATTTCGTATTATTTTGATTTTTAGTGATTGGAATCTTCTCCATCTTATCCAGTTTCATGAAAGACATTATGTAAAAAAACTTTTTAAACGAGTTGTTTAACAGCTGATTGAAAACAATAAGGAATGATAAAAAAAATTCAAAAGTAAACAAATCTAACTCTAAGAATAAGTAAAACTAAAAAGAATAAACAAATCTAAGTCTAAAAATAAATAAAGCTAGATAAAATAATTAAATTTAAATATACGATTAAATAAAGTTAAATAAAATACGTAAATCAAAATCTAAAAATGAACGAAACTGATTCGATAATAAACGCTGAGACCGTATGCAATCACTGTACAATCGTTGAAAAATGATATCGAATTAAATCTGCCAATTAGCACAAGCCTGTTGGGTTAATTGGCGGTTGGCTTCGATTCGAGGAGAAATTCCAGTAAAACCTGGCACTGGGTTCTTTCATCTTTCATCTTTCAAAGAGAAACCAGATGGAGCACAGTGACCTTTGGTGTGCGTAGCCTAGAAAGGGGAGGTAATGTAACGAGAAATTGACATCGAGAGTCGTCGAGGTCATGTTGCGAAGCGGCAGTTCCTCTGCCACTCTCCTCCTCTTCTTTCTCCATTAATTCATATTTTTAATATCGTATCATGGGATATTTCGTATTTTTTGTTCTGACGTTTATAGATTACTAACGATAATTAAATAGATATTCTTTATTTCAACAGTATTAGAATTCTGTTTTTCTTAGTTTTCTGATTTTCATTTTACGGTTTGTATACTTTGTGTGCAAAATAGAGTATTCCAATATGGCATAGTTGAAAAGAAAACTATTTAGAAATAGATGATAAATGAAAAATTGTTTATATATATATATACCTACGAAGCAACAAAACATATTATATATATATAAAGATAGGACTTGATATGAATTTGTATTGAAGAAAATGAAAACGAAAATGAGTATATAAGATAATATACTATGGAGTAACATATAATTTATTAAATATGTATTACAATTAAGAATAGAAGATGAAAATAAAGAATTAATTTTTTATGGTCTTGCACTATGTATTTGCATTTGATAAAAACAGATGATGCCACATGTATCTTAAAATGAAATTGTTATCGACAAGTAGTTAAGAAACTAAAACAAAATTAATATGTAAAAGTGAAATAATGATAAGAAATAATATGATAATATAATTATATAATATTATATACAAAAATTTGCATACAAAAAATATTTCCATTCTACTATTCCAATAACTATCAGCCAATTATTTAGAATCACTTTTCGAATTGCACCTCTATTGGATTGGATACTCGCTTACTAAATTATTAATTCGTAATAAACATTACAAATAACATTAATAATGCCCTTCAATTCAATAAAATTGCTTATATTATGAATAACTATAATAACTAGTTGCATGAAATACATAAGAATTCCAAACTTGTGATCCCTATAGCATAATACTTGTGAAAAACTATTTTGTCTCATTAGATGAACAAATTATTTACAAAAATATAAAAAGTGGTATGAATTTTTGTTGAAAAAAATTGAAAAAATGTATGTTGTGGTAAAAAAAATTAGGGTACGATAAATTGGTAATGTACGATGTAGACGATCAAAGCTTTAAAATGTACCAGACTTTTGGGGGATCATGTAATAAGATATCAAGACCTAATGGGTTAATGCAGCAGCTTCCGAGCGCTGCCCGCTTTCCGGCTGTACCTGTTTCCACCACGTTGAAAGAAACGATATCTGAAAGGAGGGAGTTCTCTTAGGTGGGGGATACGCTACGACAGATGCGAGATGTGCCGGGATTGCATCTTCTTGCATGCACTCTGCGTAGCTGGCTGTCCAGCGCAGGTCCTTTCTTCTAGTTGAAGATCTATAGTCACGTTTAGTTACTATATTTAATTTTGTTACTATATTCCTTTTGGGAATGAATCAAATTTGAAGTGGATTATAAAAGTAACAGGGATTCATCGATACACGAATATATTTCGTTTTAAAATATTCTTACTTCTTCGATTGTGTTATAAGAGGGCATAAGTATCCATGATTAGATCCATGAAAGAAATTGCAAAGAGGATGAAATATATATTATTTAGCAAGAGTGCGGAAGTTATAAATGGAATCGTATTTTGTTACTGTATCACTCTCGCAATCATTTTTTTTTTTTTTTTGTTACAAAAGTATTATCCCATTTATGTAGAAAATATCATTAGTTTAAGAGATATTTTAGTTTAATATTATGAAATTAATAACTTTTTGATATATGTAAATACTTTGATATATATCAAAAAGTTATTAATCTCGAACCATAAGGGTGACCATTAGTTTGGGATTAGGTAATCTTTCTTCTATAAAGAATGACAAAGTTATTATATCGAGCAATAAAATAAAAAAAGAAAAAGAAGAGAATTTTACCTTAATATTTTTTCTATGCATCCATATAAGAAACTTATAATAATATCAAAATGTGTCCCGTTAGAAACGATTGAACTTCGATTTGCAATATTTCTCGTTATAGATGAATAGTATAAACGTAAGTCAAAGTGATAATATCAAGTGTCTGATTGTGACTGTTGAGTATTCATTTAATATGATAATATATGGTAATTAATGATAAATTTCTTACTAGTAATTGTAAGAAAATGAAGACGTGAACGAAAGATACGTCGGAACTGCATGACTTTTTACTACCGTAATCACGATCGTGTAATGTGATGAGTTTATGACACTGTAATTATAATGACCGTGACCATACACGATTAATGACCATACTTGCGATAAGTGTACTCTTGATGAGTGTAATTTCCATTTGTTATATGGTTACGGCTAAAATAAGATACATACTGCGGATACATCGTTACAATGAACTGTTTCTTCTTAACCTGTGCTGCCTATTCTTTATGTCTGTTATTGTCTTATTTTCACTTTCTGCCTGTATATATTTTTATGTGAAGTTATATATTGTTATATAAATGTATAATTCACAAAGAATGATATTATATCATGATTAGATATTTTAATTATATCTAACATAGAATATTATCGTTGTTTATTTATTATTAAATATGTTAGATACATTCTATATATATTTTATGTTATATATCTCTATTATATATATATTTATTTATCTTTTATTAAACTTACGTGGTGTTCTAAATACGTAATAGGTCCCTTTCTCTCTATTTTTTATGATAATATATTGTGCACCGAAAATATATGTGTGTATGTATTTACTACATACTACATACATTAAATTTTTGAGATATGTTCTTTTTGTCGCATAGTATGATTCAACGTCAATATCAATACATTTCATAGCTATACATCCATATCTGAAATATACACCATTGCAATCACAAAACACATAAATAGAATCATAGCGATACATGAAATACATACATTTAAATGATACGTACATTGCACGATTAATTGCGATCACTTAAAATTTTCGATAAATTTCACGGGTATAGGGATGTCGGTGATGACGTACTTACGCGTCGTTAAGCGTCCACAAATTTTACAGCGAGTAAATAGACGGAGATCTTTGTTTCGCCGGCCGGTCGTTCAATGCGAAGAACGCTTAATCGCTTTCGTCACATCGTGTTTCTTCGTGGCCATTTCCCACTTCAAACCTATGACTTTCGTTTCGCGTCATTCGCCTGCACTTGCGCGTAATGACACGTAAACACGTGTGCGTCTCTACTCGTCGACGAACCGGCATGCTGATGGAATAATGACTCTTCGGGCACGTGTCACTCGTCCGCGTTTACATTACTGCTTCGTACCACCTCGTTTTTCTCTGCCTTATCCTTTTCATTTTGCTGTATATTGAGTAAAGAGAGTTTTCTTTTTCGAGATCAGTTTTCGTCGACTTTCATGTATTTCTCAAGTTCTGAATAGTAATGGGACTAAGATCAATATGTATTTATAAATTCGTATCAAATCCAATAACCAGGATTCGCTTCATGGGGTTCGAATACTAATTAGAAGATATAATATCATCGTGTTTGTATAGTATTCGATCTTCATGAGCTGGTTTCGAACCTCAGAACGAGTACTCGGAAAGTTCCGAAAATCTACTTATAATTCTGATATTTTAAGGAATCAAATCCTTTGCAACTAACAATTGAATCACGAGAGTCAGAAAGGCGTTACCGTTTCATTGAATTCTTACAAGAGAAAAATTCTATAGAATTATAGACGATAAACAAGTTTCCCATATTTTATTTCAAAATTTGCACTTGTAACTATCTAAGAACTATGGTTGAGAAAAACGATTCTGAACGAAAGGAGCATTTCTGGCAAAGTGCTGATAAAATTTCGAACTTGTTCAAGTGATCGATTCTACTGGGCAATGTTTTTTGCTTTTGCCAAAATATTCGTAGAGGGATTGAATTTGTTGCAATTAAATTCGGATCTACGTAAAATTACCACTTCTTTTTTTCTTTTAATATTTATAGAGGATTCAAAGTTGTCATTCAATTTTTGTATCTCTTTGTGATGTATAGTATCTATGAAGATGAAGAGAAGTCCCGTGGAAGGGATGCCGGTTAGATTAGTTATTTCTGATAGACCCAAAACAATCATAAAGATAAGAACGTGTATTGGCCGAAAATGTCAGGATATATGAATGAAAGAATACAGTAATGCGTGATGGTGAGCTATGAAGAGCAACAGTTACTTTCCTTGCGTCTGTGCTGTTCCGTGGTACTTCTTTCCAGTACCTCTTGAATCCATCACTACTAAAAGGTGTTTTCTTTCTAAGGCAAGTTTCCGCCCATTGTCATAGATGTTTCAAGTTTTGAGACTATGATGAGGAGAATAAGGTGAATACGAAAGTCATAAGTGAAGAACATAATAAAAAAATTGTATCGTATTTTATAAAAAGACAATTTTAAAATTCAGTATATCGTCAGGTAAGTTCATATGAAAGATATGTTTTTCAATGGTATTAAATCATAGTAATAAATATTAATGTATTCTATATTCTCTTGAACATTAATAGCATCAGTCATGTAACTGCTCATTCTTAAAATGTACATATCAAAATATATATGAGAGGTACATATAGACTAATAAATAAATTACACATATAGGTATATAAGACTACTTTTTATGTTTTTCTGTACGTTCATTTTAATCATTTTAATGAACAATGAATGTGCTGAAAATATAGGAATGGAATTGAACGAGTTGAAAACCTAAACTATTTGATAGTTAAGAATTATGCAAAACAACTAATGTCTAATTTTAATTGTTATGAGAAAAATATCTTAGAATGTTAATTTTTAGATAAAAATTTTAGTCACTTTACTTCAAATCACTTCTACATAGTGTTGCAAGTTACATATTAGAAGTTGGTATACCGCATAATTTATACATCATTAAAATTTTTTAAAAATACTTAGAACAGCTCAACTTAGTACAACAGCTCCTAAAGTGAACCAAAAAGTCTCTTTATGACAGTAATCATGTCGATATACTAATCGTTTTGTTGAAAGAAATCACACAGTAAATTACCGTAAATTACATAGTATATCAGAATTTTGTTGCAATAGAGACAATTTTCCCGTAGTTCGATCGTTATATCACAGATTTATTATACTCCAAGGCAATTAAAACACTTCTATCAATTTGCATGCAAGTCCAATGACCCGCGTAAACAGCTTAAAAAATTGCAACCCTCGAAACGATAAACTAGTCAGCAATAAAGTATCGTTCTACCGCTTAAGCTAATAACAATTTATTCGTAATTTCCGGACTTTACGTACCGTGAATGCTCGAAGGGGAGAGAACGAGAGTCGTTTAAACAAACATACCTATCGACTATTTTCTGTGTTATATTTTCCGCACTCGTAATAACTCTCGCATTTGCTCGAACCTCTAGAAAAATCAAGTAATAAAATTAGTAATCGGAATCGGAGCCATCCGAAAAAGCGAAAGTTCACCAATCGATATTTAAAGAACGTCAATTTTTCTTGTGTATCTTCTTTAATTCATTTAATTTTATCTTCAACCCTTAATTGGCACCTTGGATTTTTAACTTTTAGTCAGTTATTGATATCAATGTTTATAATAGTTTAGGTTATATTTATTAATAATAGATCAGATTTATTTTTAAATATCACTGATATCTATTGTCGATGATATTTATCGTCTAAAATATAAAATGATTTTTAGGAAATACAAAGTATAAAATTTATTTTAGAGTTTTAAGTAACCTAATTCAGACCTAACTTAAATTATCGTGGCTACTTATAATCAAGAAATACTAGTTGAAACATAATATTGTCAGGTAATTAATTGTTTCGTAAAAAGATTCGTAAAACCGAAAACTTATTCTGTTTTGAAAATTATCGAATAATTTATTGTGATGTTTTTAACTAGTTTATTCCAAATATGATATTTAATTAAAAAATGTGTTTCAAACTTAATCACTGTTTGTAGGTTTTCAGTGTGTTAGGTATATTTTGGTATTCAATTTTTAAGGTATGGACAACTACTTCGACTGTCTTGATATTTTGCAGTTTTCAGTGGTATCTCATTATTGCAAACCTGCTTTACAGGTTGAATATTAGAATTGGCTTTTCCCTTGAATTATTGAAACGAATGCGCGATTAATGTTTTCAAAATGATGGCCGCAAAAACATTATATTTCGTGAACCTATAATGGTATGTATGTCATTGTGTTAGAAAGTAGAGTAGCTAAGGGATGAGAATTTTATATTATTTTCAATAGTAGATTGGTAGATAGATCAAATAACAAATTGAGGATAGTTATATCGATAGTTATATTCGCATAGTATCGAAAAATGGACTCGCGTTATTTTGAAATTAATGAGCTTAGTTATGTATTGATAATTTTTCAGACATTTTTCTAACTTTATCATTTTCCTAAAATAAGTTTGGGGCATATTGGGGTTCAAAATAAAAGACTACTTTATGTAAATAAATATTTTGTTCGTAAGATATTATGCTTTTATAGTATCGAAACAGTAATTAATTTTGAAATTGTAACTATGTAATTATATTTAAAAATGAGTTATAATTTTAATATTTTACATATTTGCAGTTCTCCGAATTTCGATCGTATTTTTAATAGTACGCTGCGCTGTATTCCGTCTTGATGTAAACGTTGCAGCTCAGTTCCACTCCTGAAAGCGACAGACCTAAAACAGTTTCAAAGCGCAACGTATCATTAACAACTCGATCGTTTCCCAAAGAATCACAAATATGTCATCTAATAATCATCGTGAAAGTTTACAATCTAAATTTATAATGTTCTTATTCCTTAAAAAAATGTACGAAAAATGTTGTTTCGTTCAGAAAATGTGCTGAAACTTTTGGACAGGAGTATATATACTTATTTAATACATTTGTTAACTTGAAATGTCCATTTACATCGATACAACAGCTACTATCATGAAAATTCGTTTCGACATTTGTGGTGCATATTCGTTTCAACAAGATCGTCGCTGGTCGAAGCGATTTAATTATAGGTCAACCAAGCGACTATCATTTCCCTCCTTTTTCGTTAATGCTCGCTCGAGCAGCGCCGTTCTTGAAAAGGTTAATCGTCTTGCTTTCTTAATGACACCGTTTACCTGCGAACAGTCGTCGCTCGTTAACGTTCGGTGACGTTGGGTCTCATGTACCGCACCCGTGTAACGTCAGTCAGAGAAACTACCATTATATTCTATCAACCTATTAAGTATCAAAACAGTGTAAGAATCTCGCAAACGGAATATTATTTAAAAAACAAACAAATATAAATAAAGTAAACTGCGGACTTTTAGCATTTATGCATATATCCGTTTATGGGAAATTTGAAGGTACAGAAACGTATAGAATGCACGTAATAAATAAAAATATTTTTAGTATAGTATTTGTTGTAGATAATATTTAATGGTTAAAGATTTTCTACCTAGGGTAGGATTATTATATATTATAGGATAAGGTATTTATTTTAATCATACTCATAAGAATATGAATTTGCCTATACTTATATCTGTAGTCTAGTAATTAATATCTTATTGAGCTTTACCATATGTTTTACTATAATCTCTTCTAACTTCAAGCCATCATGAATTAAAACTATCGGAAGAGAAAAAAGGTCTCCAATGTTTCCATGAGCTGAAGGTTTCGATGGTAGTTTTTGCAGGAGGAACTTTCACCCTCGGTAAAGGAAAGTTTAAAGAACATGATCGGCATCGTTCGATAGGATCTCAAACGACCGATAGGGGATTCGAGCCGTGTTTGATCAATTTTCGAACGGTCGGTTGCTTCGTAAATCATAGTCTGCTGAAAAATCAGCTGATTCACTCGAAACGCATTAAGTCGGCTCAGCGAAATCCCAAAGTAGAAGGGGAAACAGGGCAAAAACGATCGTCTATCTCTGGAAGATGCGAATGATGATAACATTCATCGCTGTTCCGTAGTTCTGATAATGTAACGATGGAGTAATTTCAATGGCATCATTTTCGAACGGTCGCTTTCGAATGGTCAGAAACGTATCAAAGGATTTTCTTTTCCTAAATGAGTTTTCTGGCTAGTCATCATGAGTCTCATTTCAGTGGAATTGAATACTTTCCATTTAACTTGATCTTTTCGATGTAAAGACGTTGTGTTATTGCTGATAAAGTAACAATAAGATAATTATTATTATTGGACTGTAGATTTTTATGCATTTACGGAAAATTTAATAGTCCAAGAAACACAACGTAAAAGTATGTAAAATATTGAAAGCATAATATTCGTTAGAATTTACAGTGGATACAACAATTTTCTAGTTGAGATCCCTTTTTGAAATTATGTTTATAAAAATATGAATTTGCATAAGTACCCCCAGTTAAATTGTTATTATTTTTACACGTACACGGGTTTACGAAAATATTTGAGCACTTAGTATGAAAATCTGTTATCTGCTAGGTGAAAAATTCAAATTTTTAATTTCTTAAAATTTTGTTAGTATTGTTATGAGGCACATCTGTCCTGATTATATGTACTGGTCAAATTTGAAGACAATCCGAAAATAATAAGATATTTAGTGAAAGTGTGTATTTCGCAAAGATCATTATTCAAACAGCTAATTATCCATTAAATTAATAAACCTCAATACTCAGGGGGATCATATTTAACATTTATTATATGTTATAGTTATTCACGCTGTACACTAATTTTTGTATTAAAGATACATTTGCAATAAATATCGTAATTTATCATAACACAAACTATACATACTAGAATAACTGTAAAAGTATGGTTAAATATTTTTTTGCTAAATATTGTATCGCAGATAATATCTAGATAATGTCTAGATAAAATCTAGACTTCTATTTAAAATATTGCTGACGTATTTTGTATGTTCATTATTCATATATTTGTATACTTAACGAGTAAAAACTTTTGCAGTCTAGCTATTACTAATAAAGTAAGTTTACCCAGGTGTTACATTTTCAAAATATTAAAAATATTAGTTTAAGATACTAAGAAAGCTTAATATTAAACTATTTAAAACATTAAATACTTAAGTTTTAAACTACAAATATTATAATCCATATATTTCGAATATTTAGTATAATTTGATATATTTTCTCCTATTCCAACTATATTTTTTACTTTCGGGAAAAAATGTATCTGTGTCACTCTTTCATTAACATTTTCGGATTTGATATAGGTAGTATATTTACAATGGAGATACAGAATGTAACAATTTTAATGTAAAAATAGGTAATTTATCAGAGTTAAAATTTTATGGTGCTCGTTTCTCTAAGACAGTATATAACAATAGGTTGTTACAAATATAACATGAGTTTTCATTTTTATCTGGTAATTTTTACGAGCTCTTACTAATGGCTTTGGTTTTTACTAATGGTTCTTATGTACTTGAATTTTTCTTTGAAATTATATTCTTCGCTGTTAATCATTTTAAACGTAATACGATGTATGTATTCTGTTTTCAAAAGACATTTTTTAAGCATTTTCATATAATCTGTGTACTCTGTGTTACTTTTAATTGAATTATGATATATGGTTTCGTATTACAATAAGAAGTTGAACGTTGAAAATTGCGCTTTAAATTAAAATTGAAGTTAACACCATAACGTAATTCTTATTCTGATAATATTATGATGTTGTTAACAGTAAAGTTAAATTTAAAGTTAAAATATTTGGAATTTCGGACTAATTAAATTTCTTTTCATTTTTACGTCCTGCTATATGCATACATATAGCTTAGATTTTCCCAAAAGTTTTTTTCGTTCTATAAGGAAATAATAGATGCACAACATTTTTTGTTTTATTCTATTGAAACAAATGTAATGGATTTATAAAACGGAAGAAACTTTTGCGACAACATAGTTCCATATAAATTTATTTTACAAATATTTTTCTATTGTAACTCGTTACTTACGTAGAGTAGAGAAAAGAATAGAGAGAAAATTTTATTACCTTCGATTGCTTTTATTTAAATAATATGCTATTTCTTTTAAAAAAGAATATTTTAGGTTCTAAGGCATTTTTGCTCAATAAAATTTACTACACTTTAAATAATTGACTTCTATGCACTGGTTAATATAAAAAGAAATACATAATGTCAAATATCATGAAAGCAATCGCTTAACCTATCTTTCTCCAATAACAAAAAGTTATTCAATGCATACAATTAGTTTTATAATTATACACTAAATCTTTTAAAATATTAATTACATTTGTGCTGCAAATAATGTTACAAATATAACAAATGCTAACTATATTTTCATGAAATGTAATTTTAATTCTGTCTTTAATATCTATTAATTCTCTACCTTTCTTGCGATAGTTTACGAAAAGCCATTTATTATCTATTACCTACATTTGGAAAGATATTCGCAAATAAGTCATCGAGGTGCATTAGAAGCTTTAAATTTTCTATTGAATTTTACCTATATTTTGTGCACAGAATCCATTTTTCACTAAAATTTGTCTGTTCTAAATTGGTTTAACATATAGTAGAACATTTATTAATACGTTCTTGAACCTATTCATAGTTAACTAAAAATATGATGCAAAGAAGTTCCCTGAATTATTCATAAGCTGTTATGCCATTGTGACTATAACTATTTAAGGTTAAATTACTTAATTTTGAAACTTCTAATTTAATCTAATTTAATTACTAATCTCTCTCGTGGATAATGTAAAATGCAAAATAAAATTTTTACTAATCTAACATAAGTTACTATGTTTATTTATAACTTGAAGATATTATTTGATAGTTAGTTTTCATTGCTCTGATAAAAAGTAATTCAATTAACGTGTTAAGACAATCCCCTCAACCCTATAAAAGGAGACAAATAGAACAGTAAAAATGGAAATGAAGAGGAAAGACAAGGGAACAGTAAAAGAATGAAATAAGAAACAGTAAAAAAAAGGGGGGGGGGGAAAGATCGACTGTACATTTCCGGATTAGGACCTTATCACGAAATCGAGCGAGTTGGTACCATCCAGCAAATTAAAAACCGTGTTCCTCTCAGGGTGGTGGCGTAATCTTCGGGAAAATCTTTTTTCCACGATAAAAAGTAACATTACACGTGGAGGAGAGGAGTGGATCGTGTACAAGAGAAAGCATGGTCGGACAGGGCAACTGGAATAAAAAGGTTTATGGTTGTTTCGGGTGCTCTATCTTTAGGACCTACATATCATGCCACAGTCGCTCTTCTCCTCTTCCCTCTTCCCTCTTTCCTCTTTCGTTCGTTTTCTTTTTCTCTTTTCCACTCGGAACCCTCCTGGCTGAACCCTCGACTGAGTTATTTCACGGTTAAAATAGTCGAGTGTTCCTTTCGAGCGAGAGGTTTGTGCAGTTTCACGCGAAGAAAGTACTCGCAGTCGAAGCACGCCTCTGAGTTGTCTATCTCTCTTTCTCGTGCTTTTTCGGATTTCCTCGACGAACTCTCTTGTGATCTTCCCTCTGAGGCTTTAATGCATCCTGAAGAACGTTTTGGGAATGTTAGGTTTGGATCGAGCAGTTTCTTCTCTGTTTTCTACTTTTCTATTTCGCTATCCTTGGCGTTTTGGTTTTAGAGTTAGGTTAAGGAAGAGAGAATTGGGCATGTAGATGAATTTTCTTCAGCTGTTTCAATGCAAGTGGATTGTTTTTCTAGTCGAAAAGCGTTTCTTAAATCGCTTAAATTTATGAAATACAGTATTAATAATTATACATTTGTGAAGAAATTACCATAACGTATAAAAGTATATGTAGTATTTAAAGGATAAAGTAAATCTCTGTTTCGGTGGTATTTGCCTAGTTTATTTATAAATATATTTATCTGCACGAGAATTAGTAGTTTACTAATTACGAGTACAATATATAACTTTCATTAGTGATTTACGACTTTTATATGTTTGTGGAGTGTTTCTCGAAATGGAAATTCTTTCTTTAAGTGCTGAATCTTTTTATATAGTTAGCATAATGCTTTTGTATATTGATGCTATAACGAATGGGATGACGCGATACTAACACATAAGTACATATATAAATATAACAAAAACCATATTTTGTTAATCCTTGAGTGAAAGTTAACAGTGTGATAATCGATAAGAATCAGAAGTAAAATGTTTCATTGGTTAATAAAAAATACTTCTTGAAAAGTATTCAATAGGAAAGCAAATCAAACTCTCAATTTTTGACATTCTTTTAAAGTTACATTGGAATCCTTAATACAATATGTAGAGTCGTATTAATTTGTATTAATCTCTCTAATACACTGTATAGTAGGGTGTTTTGAGGAATTCAATAGTGTATTTTAATAAAATGTAACAATGTGAAAAAGTAGGACACAAAATAATTCTAAGAAAAATGCAAAAATATATGAAATATGAAAAATAAAGTACACGTTATAATATTTAATAATTGAAACAAATCATTATTTAGAACCTATCTGTCAATTTCACGCGCATAAAAATATGAATTTGATTAAACATTTGTAGTCTGGTTACTAGTATTTTATTGTTAATATTGGAAATCCAAGTAACGAATGAATTCATTTCAATGAAAAATATGACTTGATTCAATTAGTTGCGATAATTTTTAATTTGAATCCATTACAAGGTCCTTTGCGAAAGCCTTCTCATTTGTAATAATTTGATTTGTTTTAAATTTTTTAGAAATACGTGTCGTTAAAGTAATATATTTTAATAATATAAAATAGAAGAAATGTAATTTTATAATTATAAATTTAAATACATAGAAATCTACATATTCCGTTTTTCGAAAATGAACCTTTAAACGAAATAATTTTGTTCTACATTATCAATTTATTTTCACATATAGAATAATCTGCTATTGTTTATCCAATCAGAGAATAGTCAAATATGTACACATATTATATTTACAATTAGAGAATTACCAAATCCGATGTTTTCGGGAAAGAAACCTTAGAAATCGTCATTTTATATTTCTGACTTACATTTGCGCAAGAACCATCTCTCCTCTTATACCACTATTTTCAACATATCAGTGTACAATGATAGAGACGTATTATAGTTTGAATCCTATCTATATATATCTCGTACATTATATAGAAGCCTATTTACTCTTCTAGTAGGATTTAAATAATTTTATAAATCCATACTAGAAGTAGTTACTTTATTGTTTTAATCATTTTCTTACTCAAAAATTGCAGGCGTAAGATTATTATTAGCTAGAGTGAGTTAATTAAACTTGCCGCAGCCTAGTGAAACAGATAGTAACTGTAACTATTATTTATGGATAATTAGAGAGAGAAAGTGTTGTTTTATATTACCTACAGATATATTTATGTATATAAAAGGAAAAGGAATATTTACATATATATTAAAAGAAAGCGCTACATACAGATATCATTTATCTTAAATTTATTAAATAATGAATTATTTATTTCAGATAAATGATACTCTTTCAAGACGAATATCTTGGAACTGGTAATTATTACGGGTATTACGTTAAATGAGGTAATTATACGCTAAGCCTCTTTTAATAGAGTATCTTTATTATTGCTAGCAAAATCTTTAGATTTCCTGTCGTCTTAGTACTATAGAGATGTAAAGATAGAGTACGCGAGTCATATGCTACCACGTAAGACGGTGTAAGTGGATGTGATATAGGAATAGAAAAAGAACGCTGCATAGAGACGTTTTCTGTCCTTGTCTAATCAGGCATGCACACTGCTCGTTGATGAGAGTTACACCTACATATCTACTAGACGAATGTGCATGCGTTATTAGACAAAGACACAAGAAGCCTCTATGCAGAGTTCTCTTTCTGTTTCTCTATCGCTTTCTCAGATCGCTCACGCTCTCTACCTTTATATGTATCTCTATGTTCAATATAGAATAAAAGAAATATGGCAGAAAGAAATCTTTTACGGTGGGTAGATTCATAGATTTTTGCGATATAGGAGATATAGAGAAAATTAAGATTTAGCCAAAAAGGGGAAAAGATCTCATAAAATTTATAAAAAGCTGCAGTATCTTAGAGGCATTTTCATTCTTTGAAGTATTTACTATATATGGGAAAACCATATCTAGAAGTTATTTAAGGTATAAATAAAATATAATTCAACGTAACATAATATATTACAAAATTTGTAAGATTTAGTTATAAAAAAGTGCACATTCTACAATTATGTTACAATTATGTTATAATGAAAGATGATTATTTCTCTACTCAAATCTAAAATTTTATTACCAAGTAGCCTATTATGTAGAATACTAATTTCCTTTCTTTCAATTTCCTACATGTTTTATTTCTTTCAATTCACTATTTAAAGCAACAAATCCTTCATGTAAAGCAATACTCGTACTAATTTGAACGTACGGAATCCGATCTTGAAATCTCTAATGATCATAAGCATCTAAGTAGTTCAAATACAGTCAGCTACAAAAGTCTATGTACATTTATCAAATTTTGTATATCTGACTTATCAAAGAAACTAAAGACTTTGTCAAATAATTATTTATACGCAGTACATATCGTTCGAACGTTTGACTTGATAAAATTACATGAGAAACGACGAATGTTATCAATGCCTATGTACGGAAGATCTATAACATATTAATATAATATTAAGTCTAATTTTATCATTACATGTAGATATAATAGGTGTATATAATTTTTGTTGCATTGTATTTTATATTTTTCTATTTTCCTTTTTTTAACAAAGCTGAGAGTAAATAAATTGTATTACATTTTAACAATATGTTTTTTGATATATCATTAAAATTCATAGATCTAACGTTTTGGTAAGACATTTTATATCGTATGTAGACTTTTGTAATTGACTATGGGTAGAAATCAATAGGAGATCAATGGATTCAATTTCATAAATACATTCCAGAACACAATCAGAAGATCCATAATCCTGAAAATTGACGCGCATTTCAATAATAATTTTAGGAGAATGGTAGAGAAACAAGCATCAGAGACTGACATTTTTATTTTTACGCGTTACGTCCTTTGGTAGTGACTTAATAAGCGCGCGCACCTGCAGGAGGCGAACCATGAATGAAGTTTCCACAATGGTGGGGACTTTGGCAAGTGGTTCGAGCCCGGATGCGTGGTGATTCGAGCGCATTTTGCTTTCTACGCAAAGTCGGTCGTCCCGGCCCGACTTCTTGGCGCGCATACAATTTCGATTATCTCGTTTCCGGTCGGTCCTCTCCACCTCTCTAATCTGTCTCCTGATCGTTAACGAAGCAGTCCAGATACCTAAAAGGAATTTCCAGAGAAGTTCAGAAGATAGAAAATTTTGAATTTAGTCTGCTAATTTCGTTATACAAAATTTTACTTCTAATTTCTTGTTGTAATATAAGATTTAAATATATATTTCTTATGTTTTGTAGGGCTAGAAGAGACTGAAACTGTTATAAGAAACTGAAATTTCTATTCTTCTTACAGTTCCTATATCGATTCTAATATCACTCTTATAAATAATTTGTTATTTTATATCGACTAAAAAGCGGTCATAGAATCAATGTTGTTATCTGTTTTATAGTAACTGAAATCTTATGCTTCCCTATAAATAGCCTATTGTGTATTTTTTATTACTTATTTGTATCATACTGCTGTTTAAGAATAATGAATTATGATACATACGTAATCTAAATGTTTAATTTTTGAATTTAGCTTATATGAATGATTAATTATGAAATTTGTGAAAATTAACAAATGAATAATTATTAAAGAACACATGTTTGTCTTAAGTTACTGAATTTCTTAATAATCTATTAAAATAGTTCAACGATTCTTTTTCCACTAATATATATCATGTGTATGATTGTAGCATAGGTATTGCTCGAAGTTTGAATGTATTTATATTGGGCTATTTTGATCGTTTTCAATACGTAATATATTTAGGAAGAAAAGATATTTAGCAGGAAATGGGCTACAGATATAGAATTGTTTATTTAAAATAGCTTAAAGGACAGAACGTTTCAAGGCAGTTATCGATTCGAAGAAGCTTAGCTGTCACGTAAGCTATTGGCAATTTTACAAATTTTAATAGCAACGCCTACATTCTAAATACATATTAGTCTTAAGCCGACTTTGCTCGGTTAGTAAATCATCAGTACACATTTGCAAAATGCTAAATAATTTTGTCTTTTTGCTTAGTGAGCAAGGATATTTTTTATCATAAAGTTCTTTGAATTCCAAAAATTCGTAGCTTCGTTTCTACTAATACTTGTTTTATATTTTTTCATACTAATAGATATGTAAAAATTTTTGTAGAAGATTATAAAAAATTATATTAACTATTAATATTAGCTCTTTCTTCTCAGTGAACAAAGATATTTTATATTATAGGTATATCCAGGTCTATACTAATGCATATTTTACATATCTTTTATATACTAAGAATATATAAAAATTTGTATGTGTGTAGAAAATTATAGAAATTTATATTAGCTATTAATTTTATCCGTTTTGTTATTGAGCGTGTACGCGCGTAAACACACACATTTTTTATTATAACAGTTTCTGCATTTTTTGAATTTGTAATATCCTACCCGTAGAAAACGCTTACAAATATTTGTATAAATTCTTTTGTAGACAATATTTCTTCAAAATCCTCTAATCCGTTTTTCGTTTTATCAAAAGCATACCTCAAAGTTTTTTGGAGTGTCTCATAAAGTAAAAGAAACGATTTATTTTCAATTTTAGCTCCGCTACCTTTGTTCAGAATTATAAGATCGTTTAAGCTTTTGAAATAGTAATGTTTCCTAATGACAAAAAATGTAATAACATCCACTAATGATTTACAACTTTTATAAATTTGTCAAAGTTTAAACGCGTTCCATATTTGATAGCATTTGTGTACTTGATAGATAGTTTGCTAGTTAATACCGTTGCGAAATTGCAACAAATAAATAATACATCTGGAATTAAGGACAATCGAAACTTCCAAATTTAAGATACATCTGTATCTTTTAAATGCAACACAAATAATTTACTACTATTGTAAGATAAAAACATTTATATGCTTGCACTTTATCACGAATATATGCAATTTGTAATTATAGTTATAAAATTATTATACTAATTATTATTATTATTATAATTATATTATTTTATTATATATATATTATTATATATATTATATATATATTATTATTATAATAATTATGTAAAATATAATTATGATATTAATTATAATAAAGTTATAATATTAAATAAACATTGTAAAACAATATGAAACAACAAACCCAAAGTTTGGAATCACTGGATGTTTTATAACATCTAAGAATTGAAAAAGGAATCAGCTTAGGTCTTTGTTATTACCGAAAACTTTTTGTCGCAAGATCTATCGAATTAAGGGAAATTATTATATTAGGTTGTCCCAGAAGTTTCTTTCGTTTTATAAGGAAATAGTAGATGCATAATATTTTTTGTTTTATATTATTCTATTGAATTATGTATGATCCATTTTGTTCTATTGGAATAAAATAATATAAAACAAAAAATGTTGTGCATGTATTATTTCCTTATAAAATGAAAGAAACTTTTGGAATAATGGAATATCATTAATGTCTTTGGCATTACTTTCAGACTAATAATAAAATTAGCGGTAACATTAGGTAGTGCAATATTGGTACAATTGAGAAAGTAATCCCAATTTTTTGGCATGTTATATATAAATATATATTGAAAGTCTTTGTTTTGAAAGAGCTTATTTTCGTGAAGGGGTTTTGGAAAATATTATAATTCGAACTAGATTTTATATGATCTTTCCAAGAGGCATTTTAATAGAGGAAATAATTCATATCTCAAGAGAACAATCCATTTAATCTCAAGTAATTGTGGGTAGATGAATTATACGTTGTGACAATTGCTAGCTTTCTTCCGTTAGATAATGTTTGTAAAGTTTAATTCTATATTTTCTTCGATTATTTTATCTGAACATAAAATCATCTCTAATTCTATATTGAATTTCAACTTAGAATATTTGAAGAATGCAGAATATTTATTTCTTCTTTATCAAATGTTGGAGAATTTTATATAAGAAATATTAGAGAAAAAAAATTAAAGCAGAAATTGTTAGGTAAAGATTATTGCATGAAAATGTGCAAAGAATTGTGAATATTAAGGAAATATTTAATATTAAGAATTTGAAACATTTTAATAATACCTACTTAATAAGATAATATTGTAATTAAAAATTAATATTGTAATTTCATATACATTGGAAGGAATGTTTCAAATTGTAGATAATTCAGTAAAATTATTAAAAATCTCTGTAATAAATTTAATATCTATCTAATTTTTCTACAAAGCATTTAATTCAATCTCCTTCATCCAAAATTGTTTGCTTAGCATTAACAGTTTCAATTTTCTATTAAAATGATGCAGTTACCCTTATTGAGAAGTATATCTGTTTAGAAATTAAGCACTTAGATTGTTTAATTGTTTCGACTTCAAAGTAACATTACAGTTCCAATATAAGAAGGGAATACTTAAAAAAATAATATTTATAACGTGTGTTTCGATATTTCCATTTGAGTTAATTTCAACACATGGAGATATATGTATTTCACATCTACTACTTTTTAAACTACATTAAGTATTACTCTATCAATTCAACAATATTATCTTTTCTATGAGTAATATGACTACATAGGAAAAAAATACTTTTTGTTTGACTCTTTACATTATTGCTATAAAACATTGGACTCTTATAATAATGATAATAACCAAGCTTTCCTAAGGCAGACGTTAAATTACAATAAGCATCGTAACAACTAAATGAAACATCTCGCTCTCTTATTAATACTATTATGTTAGAATATTTGTATAATAAAGATTTGGATATGTGAGATTCCACGCTATAGGTCATACATTTCATTCAACTCAATAATTTTCAGAAATATCAGCTTAGGATTTTGTTATTTAATGTAGCCGACTTTGTTGTTCCAAATACATATAACTGATTTCATTAAATTAAAGAATATTATTAATGATAGATGTACGATTGGAGAAATGATTTCAAATACTTGCCTAGATGTGTGAGTCCAGTGTATGCATGTATATTGGACCCTTTTACAATGAAAATGTTTTTCTCTTGTAAGAATAATCTGAAATTTGAATTTTTATATATCTCATCATTATATTATTATGCTATTACCTTTCACATGTTTACATCTTTTTAGTTTCTTAACTATTAATTGATAACGATTTTATTCTAAGACATATGTGGTGCATCATCGATTTCATCAAATTCAAGTAGTGCACGATCATCGACAGAGTGAATATTTTATATTCATTTTCTGTTCTCAACTGTAGTAGATATTTAATGAATTATATGTTATTCCATAGTACATTGTCTCATATACGTAGCAATTGTATAATCTTTTAATGCCAATTGTATGAATTATACTAAACAAGGGGAAAAGAATAATAAATCAAATTTTCTGTTTACTGTCAAAAAGCCGGGTCATATACATAAATCCAAATAATGAACATTTTCTCCATTTTCTCTTCTTTTTGTTTTCTCCTTTATTACTTTATTTGCAACAAACATACAAAATGAAATTTTCCCAGCGCGTTCCCGCCAGCCAGTTATAAGTAGATGGGAGGATGGTTCACGCGGTCGCTCGATTTTCCCAAGCGAGTTTACTCGCGGACGGGAATTATTGCTCACGCGAGTAATGCCAGCGTTGCGCTGGCTCGCTGACGTTTAAGCAGAGTTAAATATTTAAATCGCGGCGGATAGACCCACGCTCGCCGCCTACCATCGCGAACAGTTCACCAACCAACTTCAACCAAACCCAGCCAGGGGAAAATATCTTTCCCAGCCGGCGTTGATTTCGCGATCGGTTTGCGCGTGCACCGGCGTCGATCTTGAATAATCGCGCCCGGCCATTATTAGATTCATCGATTACACATCGATCGATATAGTCTGACTGTATTTTTACGACCGTTCAACGTGGTTGCGCAACGAGTTGCAAATTTGCATCGCGGTGCGTCTGTTGATATGCAGACGTGGACACAGCGCGTACCAAATTTAGTCGCCGATTGCCGATGGAAAATTTTCACGATTGACTCGTTGATAGTCTATATCTACATGTTTTATATTTTTATATTGTATTCTTATCTTTTACATCATATTATGACAAATGTTGTAATTCTTCAAATTTTTAATTAAACTAACGATCGAGGGCCATATTGTAAATGCATTTAATAAAAAATGTTGAAATTTCTATTTTAGAACAAGATCGTCATTTTCCGGAGTTCTTCGTGCCCGGTTCTTCTCTCAAAGTAATGTATAAGCAGCGCCGGGAGATTATTGTGACAAGATAGAGAAAATTACAATAGAAAAGATAGATCGTTTGGCATGTAGTCACTCACGAAAGTATTCCTACGCTTATCATAGAGAACTTCTGTAACCATAATAAAATTACATTTTTTTTATATTTACAGCTATAGAAAGTACTTGTATTTATGGTTAGAAAAGTAATTAATGTGTTTACTATTACATTTATTATGTACTAATTAATTAGACCCGACTATGATAAATTTCATATCATTTTTAGTAGGGAAATATTCGATAATTGCAGAAAAATAACCTTTTCCACTGTCGTCATCCGCACTACGAAAAGGAGGGGAGAGGTAACTCTCAACGCACCACGAAGTTCGACGGCCCGCCGCGGTCGAGTAGTGTAACATGATCCAATGTTAGATATCGCTGAGACAATGTATCTAGATACTAATTCTAAGGCGAAACTTTTTTTATTTTTAATGTTTCTTAACACTTAGCCAACCGCGCGCGCCACAGTGAGCTATACGCTTCTCACCGCACTGGACAAGCCAACTTATAGGGTGTCCACCGCGCCCGCACAAGCCAACCTTATGCTGTCCACCGTGCATTTTTCCAAGTAACGAGGACTAATATTCACTACTTGAAAAACAAAAGAAGTCTAAAAATTATTTAGGTGGTCAATTATATTTTGCAGTAATGATTTTGTTTAGCGATTTCACATATCATTTATACAAAACATCAACTTAAAAGTATATATTAAAAATATAAAAAATATAGGTAAAATTAAAAACATTAAAGATGACTAAAGATAAATAAGACGACTTGAACGTGAAATTAAAAATTCATAATGCATTTTAATATTTTTGTATACTATGGTATCGTTCGATTATAACTTTATTTAGTAATAACTGATAGTGTAACTTTTTAATTAATTTTAACACCACCAAATTGGTGTATTTTATCATATACTGTACTTTATAAAGGCAGAAAAAGTGTCGCAGTTAATAGGGAACAACTCCCGGTAAACAATAACTGATAATAACAACAAAAAAGAAGAAAACGCCTTGCTAAAGTCAAAAAGGGAGATCTCCCCTTTCGGTCACGCAGCGATGTCCTTTACAGAGGGGAGATCTCGCCGTACGGTTGGCTAAGCGTTAAATTGTACTTTTACTAAGGTATTTGTGAAATCTTTCTAACTAAAACGAGAACAAACACGATATAATTTACTTATAATATATTTACTTATTGATATGTATTTAATGATCATTTATTAAGTAAGCAACTATGCGCCAGATTATATTGTGTTTGATGTCATTTTAATCAGAAAAATGTAACAAACATGTTGGTAAAAGTTTCGTTCAACACAAATCAAAAATGAGAAAGTTTGATTTTTGAATTGAAGATTTCAGCTTATCGCGAGCCTTTAAATATTTACCGAACGCCTCGACTCTCAATCCTTCTTCTTCTTTCACTGATATTGTCCATTTCTATGTTCGGCACGACTAAGATTTCAGCTTTCAGAAATAGAATTGTGTCCACCGTCGCATAATTGCAAAACTTGGGCGCCGATTTCTGTGCGATTATCGCAAGTATTCCGTACTTTCATATGATTACAAAAATTTGATAGCGTAGGAATGAAATATTGCAATCTGACGCACCTAGTATCTATCTAATATAATAAATCTATACTATTTCCTTTCTATTACTTAAAATTTATTGAAACTGAATGTGTATTATCCGTTGTTAGATTCCGATACATTTTCAAGTGGAATAAAATAATTATTTTCCGATGTATCTCTTTTGGAAAAATTGGAAAATCAACGTTCCATTAAGTTTGAGTAAACTCATTATCGCATTAATTACACTTTCGTCTAATTAACTGTTATTATCCTTCGTACGCTTTTCCCATTATTATTATATAATACGATTAGTATTTATGGATTGATGGTAAACTCTGATACGTTTCACTATTTCAATACTTGCGCACTATTATCACCTATAGATAAAACTATGTTGTAAGAATATCATGTAACCGGTATATTCATTCACGAATTTGCTAATAACTAGGGTAGTTAATAGCCTGTTTTCGTTATCTCTCGATTCTTTCCCCTTTTTAATATAAACAATTAAAAAAGTGTATTTTTCAATTATTCGTTTAGGAGTGTCATTAAAACTGTGAGAAATGAAAAAATTAAGAAAATTTGTAGAATTAGTTGTTTAATGTATAATAGGGTTTTTTTGTATTTATTAATTTATTTCTTATTGATTTTTGTATTTATTAATTTATTTCTTATTGATGTGATTTAAATCTTCATAGAGAAAATATCATACAGTACATTATACATTATACATCGTTGAACAATTTACAATTATAATACGAATTATCATGTTATAAGTTTCCCAAAATTCTTCGAAGTTTGAATGACTAGCAATTACACTACACAAAAAGAAACTTGTTATTAATTACGTGAAAAAGATATTATATGATATTAACTTATATGTAATTCTAATAAATTTTAATAGTATGTAATAGTACAAAAATCTAAAATTATCGAATAAATAGGTACATAATTCACTTGTTTTACTTCAGCTTCTAGTACTATTGTCATGTCAAAGATGACTACAGTACTTATCCCTATTAGATTTATTGAAATGTCATTAATATTATTAATCGTGCTTACTATTAGACGGATATTGATGGAAATTTGTATTTTTATAAGTATAATTAATAAAGTGGAGCCTGGTAGTAAATAAAGTAGACTGTACTTTACTTTAGGTATTTTAGATATTTTTACATATCATATTCTGTACATTTTAAAATCTATATAAATGCATCAAAACCGGCAGTCTTTTCATCACATAAATTATAGAATAAATGTAGAATGAAATATCTAAAAATTAAATAATCTAATCTGAATCTATTTTTATGACCTAACGATATTAATTGAGCATTAAATTATAATATATGTATTCACAAACGTTGTTACATATAATTTCATGCCAAATGTATTGCATTTTCGTCTGTCTTATCCACGTGGCAGGGTTAATGAAACAAAGCATCAACTCGAAGGGAGGTAACATACCTTTTTGTTATTTCTCACAATCGCCTACGCCTGGCTGCTCACCAACGTTGAGACCCTGGTTTTCTAAGAATCGAAAATAATCACGCTTTCCTTCTCTCTGGCTTTTCCCCTCCTTCCTTTCGAAAGCATCGTGGATCGTTGGAGCACAACGGAAAGGTCAATTTTATTAGCGATTCCTTTCGCGTTCGAATTATTTTCCGAATTCTCCGTCATTGAACTAATTAAATTTACGATTTAAGGAGGAAATGTACAAAGATATTCTACAAATGGCATAATGAGTCGTAGAAATGGTTAATTATATTTGTCAGAGTACCTAAGAATTAATTTTACATAGTTGCTAATTAAAATTTAACTAATTTCATTTTAACAAACTAAATATTATACACTTGTACGCAATAATAGCTTCATATGAAAGTTAATTATTAGTGTATAATTAATAATCTATTATTCTATTTTATAAAGTTTCCTTTTAACATTTAATATTTTTGTACGATAATGAAAATAAGATATTCCAAATTATTGAAATTTTGACAACACCGTAAGAGATACCTATGTAAGAAAAATCATATTTTATTAATAGAAACATTAGTGTAGCATTATAACTGAAGTGTATTGGAATCATAACTTAATATTAATGGATAAATTAGCTTTAAATTTAGCTAATAAAGATTAACTTTTATTTCTTTTATATCTTTATAGAAATCATTTTCTAAATATTACACGATAACTAATGAATTCTTTCCTTTTTTGTTTCAGGTAAGTCTATTTTGAAGTCTATGAAGCAGACTTTTTGACCATTCCGAACACACTTTTAAGAAGCGTTCTTTATGCGTCCGACACACGGAATGCCAGATTATGTACGCCTAATGAGTGAGTTCGTTCCTTTTTGTACTCTCTCGTTACTTCGAATCTTCCAAAATGAAATTACGTATTCGCATTTTTTTTTTGGTTGCATATCAAATACCAATCCAGCGGATATGCTTGTGGTTTCATCGTTTAAAAATCTATTAATTTTTACATTTATTGAAGATTAATTTGAATGTTCAGTAATTTTAAAATTTATGTAATTTGAAATCGATATTGTTAAAAACTTACGCGTTTATTCGAAAGTTTCCTAATTCTTAGATCTCTTGAAAATTAACTTGAAAATTGACTAATTTTTTAATTTGTTGAGAATTAATTCCAAAATCTATCAATTTTTAAATTTATTTATTTTGAAATCGATATTTGTGGGAAAAATCTGTGATATCTTTATTCTGTGTTACACAATCGAAATATTAAGTTTTAAATTAAAGGTTTTTGAAATTGGAATAAGTATAATATTATGCGACATAGAATTCGATAAAACCACCTATTAATATTAACAAAATATCTTAAAGTAGAAAAAAAAGAAAAGAGAAAAATTAGTTGAAATAAGCTAATACGTATGTTTATAAAATTTCCAATAAAATTTTTTAGCGAATTCTAAAGCTTAATGTATATCGAGTTATTTCATTCGCTCATATCATAAACATAACGCTTGTGCATTCTTTTAATCTCTTCACGTACAAATTTTTCATTCGTAACTCGAAATAATAGATATGTGTACACCTCGCAATAAACAATCTCATTTGAACCAACACTCACCATATTTCTGACCCTTGCATCACATGCGTGTCACTCACGCGCTACATATTATAACCTATATTGTCGTTTATTTGTCTAAATAAACGATCGATTTCTGAAAAGTAAATTTGTTAGTTCCAAATTCGAAAAACATTAACTTTTGTACAAATTCTTCTTAAGACGTTTTCGTTTGTTAAATCTCTCTTAACACCATAAACTCCACTACTGGAAGATCTTAGCTCTTTTCCTTGAGATTCGGGTTACCGGGCTCGACTATACTTTTACTCGGCCATGTCATTATCGGATGAATTGTGACGGTGCGTAAAAATCCAGTAAAATGTTACTATGCATCTTGGAGGGGTAGAGCGTGTTTCATAGTCGCCCACGCAATCCGTCGACATGATTTATGACGATTCGAGAAGATTGTGCAAGACGCGTTGCACGGAAATCCTGGAAGATCGAAGAGATAATTTTTAAGCTCAAAGATGATGCATGATATCCTGAATGAGAAATTGAATAGTGTCGTGGAAGAGATCCGCGCGAGGTAAACTATCCTTCCTTGGTAGAAGTTGTGCGCTGTCGTCATCTTCATGAGAACACTGATGAGAATTGATCGATGTTTAAGTTCATGGAAGCTTTCTTGGAAAATATATCGAAATTTGGGGAAATGTATCATACTTATTTGTTGATAATGAGTATTTATGATGTGTTAAATGTTAGCTGAGTTAGTAAGAGGCATGGTATTTGGGAAAATTGTGTATTGATTTGTGGAGTTATATTGCTTAGAATAGGTAGTAAAGATTCGATTGCGGTAAACATAATAGAAATGACAGTATTTTCAAATAGATGAAATTTTATTTTAAGACCTCATCTCATTCATATTTATATGACATTTATACGATAAAAATTTTGCAATTAAATTCATTTCTCAAATCCATTCCTTTATACGAAATGTTTTTGAATTGCTCTGTTCGAATATCTTGATATAAAATGCCCAAAGAAATATAATTAATATACATTATTCAATGTATAATTATCTTTTTATAAATGTGAAATTTAAAACTTCAGTTTCTTTCAGAATTTTTTTTATTCCAACTAAAGAAATATTCAATGAGCTCGTTAACCTCTGCGATTGATATTAATTAACATTGCTGTTTCACATTAAGAATTAAAACATATTCATTTGTTCTACTAAATACTTCTTAACAAATGCATTAATAACGATAACGATAACAATACACATGAATTGAAAACATTTTATCAAGAAATGATAGACATGTCTTTTGACTCTAAATAATTTCATTTCAATCAAGACACCGAACGAAACTATCATGATTCGTTACATCTTATTGCAATTTCAAACAGTTCTCGTAGCTAATATCTCGATACCACCAGATTTTTGGAATAGTTATGACAAACGTACGCCACGACGAAGAATTCGGAGAACCGATTTAGAAATTCTACTTCTTCCTAAAAGTTATGTTGTTCGTTAGAATCATTTTAATGCCTCAATATGTGTGTATATATATTTATATAAATTATGTTTATTTTTATGTAGTTATGAATAATGGAATATGAAATTTTATTTGTATATATTTCTATACATAAAACGAATAAAAGAATTAATGAAGAAATTTATAATATTTAAAAAAGTTTTAGAAATATGCTTATGAGTAGTATTATCTGTACATGTTAAACCTACATATTATCTATTTTTGAATTTATAAAAACGATATTTATTTTATATTTAAATGTTGAACTTATGGAAGTGATATTCGTCTTAAACTTAAATTTTGAACTTATGGGAACAACGTTTACCTTGAATTTAAGTTTTGATTTTATATCTTTGATTTAAACAAGCAGCTACATATATCAAAATCCAATTCGTTCGCATAAAAAGTTTTACATAAATTGTTGAAAAACTCCGCCATCTTGTACTATTTATAAATTCACAACGTTCGCCTTAATTTACCGATTCTTCAACACGCAATTAATAATGAAAAGCAGAAAAACACATATCTCCTCGATCCAATTTGAACATTTTAGTTTCATCGTAATGGAAATATCTAGTGAAACGCGTGCAATGTGTTAATGTTCTTAAAGTTAATCGATCGATCTTGAAGATCGAAGCAATTAACGCTAGGATCGCCTCACAATGATGAACGTTCGTCATCTTAAGACCGGTTTCCATCCATGACTCACCATTGCGGATTCTATAAAATCCCGCTATCAATGCGCCTCTCTCGGATTCCCCTTTGCTTTTACTCGATGCGCCGTTTTTTCTTCTTTTTATTTTATTTCTTTCTTTTCTTATCTTGTTATTTTTATAAATCGTTCTATATACCCAGTTTCTCTTTTTTCTTGTTTCATGTTTCGAAAAATTTTGTAAGAGGAATCGAACATTTTACGATTCTAGTGGATAGGACAGTTTCTAGGAAGAAGTAGAGTGTTTTCGAAACGGTTCTTTGGATTTTTACTCGCGATGTTGTATTCGTGATTATTTCTCGAAAAATTAATAATGTATGATTTATGTATTTATAATTAGCTGAGACTAAATGGGCTGTTTTGATAGATTTCTACTGTAGAGATTAATAAAATAGAATTTTATATAAACGTTATATAACCATTGAGTTTTACTTTTAGCGTCTTTAATAAGATTTTGTCATATTACGAAATGTATTAAACATTATTTTTATGGTACTGTAAACTATAACCGAGTCTTTGATTCAGATAGAAAAAAGTTGTTCAAAGAGTTTAAACTTACTATATTATATTTAATTATGTACCTATAAATGCGATTTTCTTTGAGGATTGCTCTTAACACGTTGCCCATTGTGAGAAACTTGAGCTACGTAAGTCGCGTGAAATATATGGTGCTTCTCAGCAAAAAGTAGAAAGAAAAGAAAAATTGTCTGAGAGAAAGTACATTCATTCACATTTGAACAATCTTATCACTACCTTATTCGAGGATAAAATAGTTCCGGACAGAAGGAACTACATATTTACAATTACATATTACGTCTGTCGTTGTGTTAAGGGTTAAAGTTGTTTTGTATTATTCTATAACAGGTATCGAGAAAAAGATGTTAGACCGACCGTGGAGTCGACGATTTCGTTGGAAATGTTCGCGAAATCGGCTACGGGCATTGATAAATCTTTCGGCGGATAGAATTTCTCTGGGAATAGCGTCGGGAGTTTCTACGTTCTTTCGATGGCACCAGTAACCTTTTGAAATATAAATTAGCCGCGATAAGACGCCTTTGTCGGCTCACTTTGCGTGCCGCTGTTGCGATCACCGTTTTCCATCCTGCCACGGCTAGTAACTGCGGTGCGTGCGCTGTTCAGTGTGCACATGTGTAGCATATACCGACCGCGAAATTCTCCTTCTCGGTGAATTCGTAATCACAAGCCTGTAATCGCAATTACACATCGTCCAGAACCAACTGCTTTGTGATACGGTCGTATGGGGAAATAATTCTTTTTTGTTTCGATCGCCTTGTTGAACGTGGAAAAGGAAAGATTTGTTTATCGTGGAGCTCCGTTTCTTTTAGAGTACCGAAATAATCAAGGTTTTTCGAGGTGTTGCACACAGTGAAACTTCTTTCCTGGAATATAGTGACTCACAAAAGTATTTGTCTATCTACAGCAAGTTTTCTATTATATTATCACGCAAAATCAAAATAAAAGACTAGACAGCAAAGAGTTGAATGTTAGTCTCGATATTTATTGAATTTCGCGCTAAAAGCGAAAATATTTTGTGTAATGTTATCACTCTTAAACACAGTTGATCTCAAGAAAGTTAAGTTCATAGTTGTAGAAAGTAAGAAGTATATTTATCACAAGATTCAATTGGCGTCACAAAACTACTGTTTTTAATTTTCTTAGAAGATTAATGACGTGTTCGATGATAGATTAATTCTGCAGATATATTCATCTTAAAAGTAACGTTATCTGAGATAAAAATAGTTCGTCATCATGTTTAATACTGACGTAAAGAGTTCTTGATAACTAAACTATGTTATGTGTAATACTCTAAATTTATCGCCGATTAAAATAGTACGGTCATGCTATCGAAACATCGCACAACTTCAACATTTTCTTCTTTAATTTGTTTTATTTTCGTATAAAATATGTATAAATATAACATATACACATATATATATATATATATATCATTATCATCATATTGTATCATATATTACATATACATCATATATAATAGTTATATAAATAATATAATAATATTATTAATTTTATTAATTAATAATATATGTTATATACTTTAATTTATTACCATATACTTAATTATATCATATATATGCATTATATTATAATATTATTTATATTATTATATTATATATAATACGTAATTTATATGACATATATAATTATATAAATATATAATTATACTATTATACTACTATTATTATTAGTGTTCATGACATTATCATTGGTGTAAATTGCAAATTAATTAGATCAATAAAGTCTGTTTATTTATTATTATACTGCGGATCAGATTACGTTTATGCAATTTTATATTTTTATAAATATAACTAAAGAAATGGAGTGTAAGTAGAAAATTGTTTAATTTACTAAATATTATAGCTAGCAAATGCTCTATTTTAGATATTTCTGTATATTGTGTATATACATTCTCTAGATTTTTGAAACCTTAAATCCTCCAAATATGCAAAAACCGCAGTTTATTTATTATGTAATGTATATTGCATAATATACAATATTAATAATATAGTAATAGTACAGTATAATAATAATAGAAGTATTATTAATATTATTAACATCAATGAGAAAATCAGTAATTAAGAAAAAATAATTGATGAATATTTTTTGAATAACTATTTATGGTTGGTGTTGTACATAACCTAAAAATGTCAAGTTGCTACAATTGACCAATTTGTAACTTGTAAAATTTTATTAATGATGTTAATTCGCTTTGCAAGACTCCAGTTTTCAAAATTTTCTTGTTTTGTGGTTCTTAAAAGTACACTAGCCTTCGTTTTACTGTTTCGCTTCTATTTCGTTTCTTATTTCAAATTTTCAGTTCTATAATAAGCAAGGACAGTCGCATTTATCAAGCTGACAGAGTTGTAGGTGGCAGCCATTTTAGAAGTTAGGTTTTAGACAGAAAGATTTCGTTGACAATTTTAAATAGCTCCACTAGTTGTACTAATCGCTTAACAAATGGTAGATGTTTCTTCAAATCTTGATTCAATTTATCGTCTAATAAATGGCAAAACATTAAAACATATATCGAAATTTCGATTTAACAATTTTATTACTCTCTGAAATCAGGAGCTTTTGTATCTGCAATTCGTGGATTATACTTTTGAGATTTTTTTTAGGTTATTAATTATTACTAATTATTAGGTTAAGTCGTAAATTTAATTTAATTTCTTAAACACAAAGAAAGATAGTTTTCGTAATTGAATTGGTTGGACGTACTAATGAGCTAAACATTTTTCTATATTTCCTCCGTTATTCGCAACTTACATAATTACATGTCACTATAGAACACCTTAGAATTCCCCGAAGTACGATTATCAAATTTCCAACTAATCGTACACTTTTACAGCGTAAAACCGACGAATATTCCCAAAACATAAAAGCATCGATCGTTGATTGGCTCAGGATCTCTCACATCAACTATACATATGTCTCGATGAAACAATAATTTCGGTATCGTTACTAGTATTAATTTACGTAACTAGGCGGAAAATAGCCGGGACAGTTGATTTGCTCGTGTTTCGTCGGCTCTGCAGGTTGCGGTCACTGCGGAGAGAGCGACGTTCGAGACTGAATTATTATGGCGGTACACAGCCGGAATATAGAATCTATGTGCATTATGTATATGATATACGTTTATATACGATGTACATACATGTGTGTGATCGTACACGTAACTGCGTTTTACGTGTGTAGATACAACGTAGGGAGTCGGCCAATCGCCGCTGCTGGACGATAAACCTGGAATTGATCCACGTATTTGTAAACCTGCACCAAAGTACAGCGCGTCCTGTTTCGACGAACCTCGTAAAACCGCAGCTTCGTTTTACGACTCATTTCGGAATCTAATTTATCGGTCGGCAACACGTCGTTGCGCGAAACGCTCTCAGGCAACTTCTATGCCTCGTTTCGTTTGACTTTTACATTTTTATTTAATTTTTCATTTATTGTTTTAGACTTTTAACACATCGTTGATCAGAGATATACTTATACCAAACGTGTTTAGAGAAAGATATAATTAAAATTATCGTACGAAATTGTCAAAACTTAAAATTGATAAAGTGTCCATTATAGAATTTGTGATTGTGTTTATTATTCGCCTTTTACCATGTTAGATTTTTTTTACCTTTTGTATGGTGTATCGCGAATTTTTGAGTAACTCTTTCTCTGATACTTTGTTTAAGCGATAATGCTAATGATTCGGAAAGTAATACTTCTTCAGAATATATACATGTAGGTCTGATTCATTACGATGTGAATATTAGACTAATGAAACGACAAAAAACCTTCGTGTTCGATTCTGATACTGAAAGTGAAAATTGTACTTACTGCGCTGGGGCGTGTTCCCTTACTTGCACAGAAACGGTTTAAAAGTAACGTTTTACAGAAATTAGAAGATTTTACAATTAATAACCTGCAGAGTGTTAGCCAAGTAACAGAATCAATTTTTGATAACGACCTTTTTGATTTTCTCATTTTTCGAACAAAGATGTATCACCAACAGAATAAGAAATCATATAAAATATATGTAAGAACTGTAAAATAAAGTGATATAATCAGTATTAATGTACTAAGAGTTTCTAAGAGATTAATAAGTTTGATGGATCAAATGAATGTGTCAATATTGACTTAAGATGAAAGATGGTCACGCTCAAGTGTTACTTTCTGCATAAGTCCCCTTAATAAAATGTCTAAAATATTTTCCATATATTTAATATTTTCGTAATAATAGCATAATAGTTACTTGATAATTTAATAAAGATTGCGAAAATATAGTTACATGGTTGTTATGTTTATCGAGAATTGAAAGATAAGACATTTGCAGAAAATTCAATTTTATCTCGTCGTACTTTAATTAAGATTAAGATCGAAAAGAAATTACTTATTTAATGCGCAACTTTTATTAAATTTGTATTTAAAAACATCAACAAGATATTATACAGGGTTATACAATATCATTAAATAATGTAATCAAATGTAGAATAATTCTATGCGTAAAAAAAGAAAGATTTTTGAGACGTTCTTTAACGGAAAAAATCTTTAGCAGAAAAATCTGAACGATAAATTACGCACATAAATAATAATTATTTCATTTTTTCATTATTTTGTTTGATTCGAGATTGGGGCTGGAAAAGTCAATTTTAAATGTTTCTAAAGAATCCTATGTCATTTGCAATAATTTAGAAGTGCCCAAATACTTATGAACGATAGTGTGCTTCCATTAATAAACATCAAAATTTTGAACTGAAACCAATCCAATCACAAGAAACGGCTTTTTTCTTTTCATACCATTTCTGCCATTTGCAGGCATTTTTACAATTACGTGGGAAGAAGCAAACATCCTAAAACGCATTCATTGCGATTCGGAATCTTTTATAGCAGTGTTCCCTAACCTTTCTTAGATTACGTTTTATCTAAACGACTTAATGATTTTGATGCCGCCCCCTCCCTAATTAAGTTAACCAAGTTTTAATAAGTAAATTAAAAGTATAATAAAGCTATAACTAGTATAGTAAAATTATTGATAATTTGACTGTCTTTAATGAATATAAATTTAAAAAATATGAGAGATTATGTGCAAGTTTTCAACTGTCGAACGAACCTAGTACAATTATGGCAAAGCATTTAATTTATTTAAATTAATAGTAGGCAACTTTTAGCTAATCAGACAAATAAAAACATGTAAAAATGTTACACAAAAGAAATGCCAGGTAGCGTAAAATACAATGATGTCTTTTTATGTAATTACATCGACGAAAGTAACGAATTTAATTGTCTCATAATATTTAAAATTACTTTCTTATGGGGGGTTTACATTTCACGTTGGGAAACACTGCTTTGTGGCCATCGAGGTTCTTAGGATATGACACGTATGTCACGTAGAATGTCGAAAGAGTAAAATCGTTCTTGCCGGATCCACGTCATTGTCTCCTAACCACCCACAACGACGGTCTTAGCCTAACCTTCTCAACTTTTCGTAAACCAACCGTCTCCAACCGTAAACCAGATCTCTTAGTCTCTTTCCTGATCCTTAATGGGCGAGATGGCTATTATATCTCCAGGTGCATGTTAGACCAGCAGGACACGTCAACTTTTGTCCATGACAATAAATCCTGTGGCACGTCGTCAGGTAGACGATGGCCTGAGATCGTCTTACTACAAGTTATAGAGTTCTTTCTCCTTTCGGTTCGTATCCAGTGACGCAAGATCATTCCATCGGTAGCCTCTCGTTCCAAGTTTTTCGTTGGATCAGTTTCTGCAAACAATTTTGATTAACTGAAAAAATTTTTAGCGTTTCTAACAGTAGATGCAGAGAATTTTGTTTATTTCTTTAAAATTGATCTGTTTATAATTTAAGTGAGTTTTTATAATTGCGCAACTAATGATGCTTATTTTTAGTTTTACTTATGTTCTATACAAAATATAAGTTGAGATAACTTAAGCATATGATCTTCATGTTTCATATTAAGTAATAATAAAAAAAAAGAATTATTGTAATCTATCAAATATTTAGCTAAAATGTCATTTTATATCGCGTAAGTTTTATAAATTAATCAACATAATAATTTCAAGTATCTTACCCTATACTTTCCATGTTTTGCTACAAGCTGGAAGATGTTATAAAGGGAAATGGTTCGCCACTTTCTCGAGTGAGAGTTCGATTTTTGCGACAGTGTGTTGTTTCGTGCGAGACTGAGGAACTTGTGATATTTGGGTCATCGATTTAGCTCAAATTTTGCGCGTAGTTGCTACATGCTGGCTATAATAATCTATTGTATTAAATGCCTAAATTGCATTATATCGAGTATCGTAGAATATTCGGATTATATTCGAATCCTGAGCGCCCTGGATTCTGGTTTACTGCAATACGCTTACCTCTCTGCCTTTAGATAATTTTTGTTGATTTTACTGATTTATTAGACAAATTTTATTTATAATTGCTCTTATTATTAGTCATTATGATGGTTTTTTTTTATTTGACATTAATTACGTATAGCTTGTATTGTGATCTACAATTTCTGAGGTCCTGATTTCTATATATATGTCTCAATAATTCACTGACAAAGAAGTTTGAAACACAGTGACGCAGATTATTCCTTCAGACATAACTGACACGTGTATTCTATTAATGTTTTGCTAGTAGTCGACGATCGCTTAATCAGCTAACGCGAATCGGTTGGTATTTTATCTAGTAAAAGGCTAAAAAAATCGTGTCTAGAAGCCACAAATTAAAATTGATGGATTTTTAACGTATTTTGAGATAACTTTCTAATGAGATTTTAATCATTAAATCCATTACAGAAATGAATCTATAACAAGGCTTTTGTTAAGATAAAATTCAACTCTTCATTTTATAGTTAACGTATTACGTAGCCAATTACGAGTTACTTTAATGGCAGAGCAAATTCTCTGAGAACATTAGTTTAATTATATCTATAATTTGAAATATTAAGATTATATAAACTTTATTTTGTTTTTCTTATCTGTTCGAATATTTTGATCATAAAATAGTCTTTCAATGTTGTTCAATACATTTTTATGTTACTAAACCTAACTTACTAAATCTAACAAGTTAGAAATACTTGATGTATGATCTATATGCGAGGTAGATACTATCTTAAAAAATAAGTAAATACTTATTAAAAGTAAATAAACAATTTTTCATAAAAGTAAATAAAAGTATTTAAAAAGAAAATAAAGAAGTATTTTGTTCAGTGTAAAGAGTGTTAATTTAATAACTAATTGATATATGAATATTTTCATAAAAATCGAATTGCATGTAATAATGTATAGATATGTTCTGAAAAATTTCGGTAATTTATTTAAACTGCTATTTTGAATAAACCAAAATAATTTGTCATTTTTTCAATTCATTAATGTTACTAATTGGTAAATTATCATATAAAGAAACCCTGATGTAAGGAAACACAGAAAGAAGGCGACTCAGTAACACATGTTTCAAATCTATATATATTTAATAAAATTCAGCTAAATCTGCCTAACTTCTTAAAATTATCTTTCAGAAAACTTAGTAGCGCCAGAGCACCAAATACGGTTTTCATCAATCTCAATTTCGTAGACTGGGATTCTGTTAGTTACGAAGTAAGAAATAAAATAGTTTTCTATTAAATTGAATTTTGTCTTGTTTCTATGTATATCACTGAAATATTAAATGATTCACATTAGGGAGATCTAAATTCATCCAAAACTTTCTAACCTCATAACACTATATCCCTGAAGAAACATCGAGATAGTAGGTTGAAAGTTTCGTGTGGATCACGCGAGTTCTAACGTATCGATCTATATCGATCTATAAATCCGCGATCCACGGTAGCCGGAACGTGAATTGCTTTAAGGAAAATCATCTAACCCAGTACATTGCATCTGGTTGCTTAAACGAAGAGCGATGCTCTGTTGTACGGCCGTGTTCTGAAATGCACTGACCTTCTATTGTTCGCCGACAAATCGCCGTTCGCCGAGCGCGGTTTCACTTCTTGCTTGCTACCTTTTGCACCGGTTTACCGATTCGAGGACAGAGAGAAAAGAACGAACCAGAGAGAAGAGATGGACAGGTAGAGCTGCGTGTAAAATCAGGAGGGAGAGAAAGAGAGAAAGAAGGAGAGAGAGAGAGAGAGAAAGAGATGGAGGCGGATTCTGTGCTCATCTTGTGAAGTCGGCACGAATCCTGAGCTGCGCTGTATCGATGCATCTTGACCTTTTTCCTGGCCCTTTCAAATGTCATTAAACCAGAGGCTGGCACGATCTCGTTGGAAAAGGCCTTGAGTGGAAACTCCACGTTGCTCCATCGAGCAGAAGCTCGACGAAGGAAATTAAAAACGGAATAAATTACCGGTGATGGTTTGGAACGGTTGCTTTGTGAGTTTAAAGACGTCTACGTAGACGATGCCGAGACGTGTATTTAGCTACAATAAAATGCAATGGAGTGGCTTTGAATATCGAAACGATGATTGTAATATGATTGTTCATTTTGGAATAGATCATCTATTGTTTTTTTTTTTTTTTTTTTTTTTTTTTTTTTGAGATAATTTAATTGCATAATAAGTAGTATTAGTAGTATACATTTCTATTACCTTTTCATATTTCACGAGTTGCGCTCGGCGTTTTCAAAATTTATGACGCTTCTAAATTTTCGCATTAGAATAGATTACTTATCTTTAACCATTTTTTCCTGGAAAATGATCGATACCTAACCTTATCAAATAATTTACTATTGAATAATTTTGTTACAGGCAAATATGATAATGTTTATTTGTATATCATACAATGTACACATATATCATATGTGTATCTTGCTTTTTTCATTATATATAAGTTATAATAGTTCTCAAGCATTATGTAGGTTAGATCGTGTTATTCTAAAAAACAATCTGTAAGGATTGATATCTTTACATTGTATACTACCTATGCGCACAATACTTTCTATACTCTATATAATACAGTATGCTTATAATATTTTCATGAGATCAATATAACAGATGCATGATTTCTCTACTATACAGGGTGAGACAAAAAAGGGGTTCATAACTTCTAGGATAGATAGTACTTGTGAAATGAAAAAGATTCCAGTATACACAAGTCGAAAACGGTATATAGTTTCAAAGCTATAAGCAATTTTTTGTTTCGGTTAAAGCAAGTAACTTTCTCGCTTCAGGAGCTATTGTACCGTATGGAAGCAATGGATTATCTGTCTTTCTAGTCTATGCATGTGTCATAACGCAGGATTATTCTGTTATGAAACGCGGCGTCGCAAGAGATATTTCGTTACACACCTCTTCGTGATTAGCGGACAATTACAGAGCTAATACAAAATTTTCTCAATGCGGTAAAAGTGACATCGTATTATCGTAATCAAGAAACGGCAAATATGCGTTACACCTATGGAATTGCCAATGATCGCACTATAGTAGCACGAAAACTTGTTATTGTACTATTTACGCGGAAAGATATCTAAATTAAAAGATACCATACATTGTTTAAGAAACTCTATTAACGCCTTTGCGAAACTGGTTCATTTGAAACACGACATTCGTTCGGGAAGGCCTACGTTTGCTTCAACTGTTACTCAGGAAGTCTGCGTCTTAAAGACGGTTAAAGAAAATCCAGGAATATCTAGTAGAAGAGAATTTCGGCATCAGTGGGAATCAGGCAGCGTGCTGTGATGAAAATTCTTCATATACAATAATTACTGTATTCTTATCATATACAACGAGTGCAGGCTCTCGCTCCATCAGAGTATCCACCGAGAGCAGAGTTTTCGCAATGAGTTCTCATAGAGCGTGCATCGAATCCACAATTTGTTTTACGTATTTCGTTTACTGACAAAGCTGCATTCATTAGAAGTGACATTACATACAATAAACATGTACAATACTTATGGGCGGAACCAAATTCTTTTTGAATGTGTGAATGGGTATAGTAGATTATCAATTTTTAGGACCTGTCATTTTGTTAAATCAATTAATGGTCACACCTGGTCTTAATTTTTTAACAAATATCTTGTCGTTAATATTACACTCCATGAATCTCAGTGAAAGATTGGAACAATAATGTATGCATAATGGAAACCCAGCTCATTTTGCTTTCAACGTCCGATAATATTTAAATAACACTCTTACTGAAAGATGGTTTGGACGAAGTGGACCAGTGCCACGATTTCCCCAATCTCCTGATTTAAATCGTCTAGATTTTCTTTTTGTAGCGACATCTTAAAAGTACTGTGTACTCTTCATATACTTGTCAATAATCAATGACACAAATGAGTACCGTCGGCAAATATAAAATACGTATTTTCGTAGAAAAAGTTATCGTAGTAGTATCTTTTTAATACTTGATATAGTTTATAGGCTGGTTTAACTATACTAAATCCTTCGTTTTACTCATTTTTTATATCTTTATTTCACTATTTCTATTTTATTCACTGTTAATGATTTCTGATTGAAGAACTAAGATCGAAATAAGAAAATGATTGGTAGTTAGAAATTGAAAATGCAGTAGCATTGTGTTTAGTAACAAAGATTTTTAATTGCCTTGACTTCAGTTTTCTCAAATCGATCGAAATATTTTACGTACGTTTAAAATACACATATAAAGTCATGCAAATCTACACTGACTATATTAGTCACTTTGTAAGATTTTACTGTTACGTACAAAGTTTTCTATTCTGTATTTCTACAAGTATTATTTAATGCTATACGAAGTTAGATGTTTTAGATAGTATTGTAAAATCTTCAGATAAATATTCTAAGGTACTTGTAACAAAATTAAAAAATACTTTTTAAAATTTCGATTGTCTTGATAATCTTCCAACTGTTAAATAAGAGAATAAATTATGTTTTACAAAAAAAGAACAACAATAATAAAACATGAAAAAGGAGAAAACTGTATCTGTTTATAAAATTTAATTATAGAAATAAATTGCATAAAATTTTTGTTACTTCATTCTTTATATAATTGTATATTTATTTAGAAATAGACTCTGAGCACTGCTTAATGAGTTTTTTACTCTGCTAATTATTCAGATTCTCAACTAATGAAAAATTCATAGAAATATTGGCTTTATTGAAATTGGTCCATAAGATAGCAGACATTTAATAATATGTACGAACGCACTAAATAATTCTAAAAGTAAATCACATCCCCGGTTATAAAAAATTGGTTGACAAGATACAAACAGTGATATGTTTGAACTTTTTAGTTTTCATTTATTTAACATTATTATTAAAAATAATGCGACTTAATGAAAACAATATAGGTACATAAATAGTTAAGAAAATAACGTGAAAATGGTATAAGTTATATATTTGATCCTTATGCAATTCTTGTTTATTTAACACTGTTGTTTCAAGAAGTCACAAGAATAAATTAGATGTATAAGCAGATTTGAGAATCCATTATGATAAACTAATTCTAAGCATCGCTCATCATTACGAAAAAAAAAATTGATTATTCACTTTCCTTATATCTGACTGAAGCATCATGCAAACAACGTAAATGTCAGCGTACAAAAGTTAAAATTACATAATGAGCATCATGAATATTTTTCCAATTGTCTTTTGTTTATTATAAGTCGATGCATTCATTTAGTGAAACAGGCACTTACAAACTAGTTGTTGGTTACTGCATATTGAATTAGAAAATTACTGTTTCGAGTTTAGTTCGAATTTACAAAGTCCGAAACGAGTAATTTAATCGATTGGTCGTTATACATAATATGAAGCCACCTTCGTTATCTCGGAATAGTCGATAATTTTAATCTCAAGAGCGAAATTCTATGCTCTACAAATAACGTATATAAGCGAATTTTTCAGAATTTGCATTATATTATAGATATAAGTGTTAGTTCACAAGCAACATGGAATAATTATTGTAGTCTTTTCTAATAAAAAAATAAATAGTAAAAAAGTAAATAATGAAAAAATATAAAAGTATGATCTAAATGAACAGTAAAAATAAATATTGTTACAAAGGAAAATTTTTTAATGTTAAAAAGTATTGAAATTATGCTACTCTAAATTCACAAATTTATACATAATCGTACTTAATTATATATTAAAATCCCTCTTCTCTTAGAAAACTAAAATGAAAAAAGAAAATTGTGATCTTTTATTTAAAATATCACAAAAATTCTGTAAGACTTTTTTGTTAAATTATTGTAGAAAAATTGAAAATTACAGGAAATTGTTCAACAAGAAGATCTTTATCGAAGGTTAATATAATTATAGTGATACAGTAATCGGATTATATGATCTTATAGCTAACGGATGATATGAATTTCACGCGGTGTATACGATGTTCAATAGAATTAAGGGATTACGTTTCACTTCCATGTTACGTAAATTACATATTAGCTGACAATTGGTAAAATTCCAAATTATTTCATAAAAATTCAAATAAATTTATTAAATAGTAAAACGATACAAAAATCTGAAATTAATAAAAATTGATTTCAACAATTCGAAATATGGAATTATTAATATAATTTGTCAAATATGGCTATTACTCTTTTAGACAAGTAATTTTTGAAGATAATTTCTGTATCGATTTTGTCGATATAAAATTTAATAGCATTGCTTATATTTACTATTCTCTTTTTATTATGATATATTATATTTCAATAAATGAATAATGAATAAATAAATAATAAATAAACAGCGCGTGCGTAATACATAAATTTGATAAGTATATAATATGTAATATACGATATAAATCTCAAAGGGAATGGTATTACTATTTTAAGAAACATAAATAAAAATTCTGAAATATCTAAATAATTTTGTTTAAAATAAAAAGTAAATAGAAATAAGAAAAACCGGCATAAGATCATTTCAATATAAGTAATATATTGTAGTTTTAGATGTCACAATCGAAAATGAATTTATCGATTATCTAAAAGTTAGCAATAAGTAATGACGATGATAATTACATTCAACTTTATACGTCTTCTCTGATTGATGTATACATGCGTATTACATCATTTGCATGGATAAAACGAAGCCACCGCTAATTAACATAAAGACACACGTGTCGATTGTATAAAAGTATAGGAATATTACTTTGCAAAAGAAAGTTATTATAAAGTAAGGAATATAGTGATTAAACGAATTAAGACTTAGAAACAAGTTAAATACAGATGAAATTTATAAATCGTATATTGCATGATCTTTGTATTATTGTAGCGGCACTTTATTTTTCTTCCTATTTACTTTGTTATCTAGAGTGAACTTCAACAACTGATTATGGTAGCGCTACTTTATTTCAAGTTCATTAAAATATGTTTAAATACGAATTTTCGCGAATATTTTAGAATACAATTTTGTTAAAATTTTTAATGTTATCTAATTAATTATTGATTAATCTATTTTGCTAAAATGAAAGGTTTTCGTTCTAATAAGATATAAAAAATTGCAGCAAACAAATCTAGGAGAAATGCGTAATAATGAAAGTGACTTTTGCGTATATTATATTGTTACGAGAAAAATGGCATAAGCCGCTTAAATGAAGATTGTGTACAGTATATAATAAGATGTGAATATGAAGAACTTGATAATTTTCAATATTCCTCTTGTTAGATTAGATTAGAAAACAAAAAAATAGATTTTGTTTTATCATTTATTTAAGTATCTACTATGTTTGAACTGTTGAATTCTATATACTTTATTATCTTATATTCATCATGTAGACTGCAGGAATTTACTGAATACAATTTCGATTACACGTAATTTGATCTATAAATTCGAAAGTTACAGAACCTTAAGTGTATATGTTTTGAAATTGCATTAACACGATAATTGATATATAATTTATTTTGAAAAATTACATCATTGAGTCTAATTGAATTTTCGTTGTAATTATGAAAAAGATTTTCAAAAATTTGTTCAATATTTTTTTCGCTACAAGTTTCTCTTTCGTTTAGATAAAACATCTACGAAAAAATCGAAGTACATACTTACTTTATATCACTATGATATAAAAATTATTTTTCTCAAATCATAGATATTTTTTTATATTCTCGACTTATATATTATATGCACAATAGGTTTAATAGGTTTTTTCAATTGGCGTGCCTATTATTTTTATTATCCTTCTTTTTTTTTTCTTTTCTTTATAATTTGACAAAACAACTACGTTCAATTTATTTCCGGTCACCCGGTGTGCAAACGGTACGAACCGTACGCGGTGTGACAAAGTGACGATTGACGACGCCGAGATCCACCTTTAATCCCACTATCGCAGCTATACGAGCCAGCAGCAGCGGCACAAGGTGGCGGCGGAGAGGTAGCCGATGGAGGCAGGCCAGGGAAGTGCTGACTGCTCGGAAGAAAAGGGAGGGAAGGAAAGAAAGAGTGGCAGAACTCGCCAACGGATAAAGAGAATAGGAGAAGAGGAGAGGGACTGCTGACTGCCAGGGGAAAAGGCTTATAGCCGTGGCGAACCGGTTTTCCGTATCTCCGATGACTCATCCTCCGCGACGACGCTGCGTCAAGTGCATTTCCTGGCCTGGCGCATCCTAACCTAAACCCTCCCTCCTCTGTTAGCTTTTCTGTCGTTCGTTCTTGCTCGTTTCTGCGTGCACGAGTTCCCTGCCTCCGTCTGACTTTCCAAGGTGGTCTTCAGTGGTGCTCAGACTTATACGAGTGCTTTTTCAATTTGTCCAAGTTTACGGACCTTAATTCTCGTTAACTTCTTTACTAATTTTGGAATTTTCAATAGAACTTTAATTGGGAGAAGTGGATTAATATCGTTAGTGATATTTTAGAAGTCACAAACTACAAATACTATAATAGTTAATCTTTTTTGTACAAGGATTGATAGAATCGATAAAATGAATTATCATTAAAAAATTAATTACAATTTCGTGTAATTTTTTTGAACAGTGGATGCAAAGAATTTCTTTATGAAAAAGTATAAGGAAATTTTTGTGAGATTAAGTTAACGTCCTAACTAAAGCTAATGCTCCATGTCTCCATACTGTATCGGTGTAAGACTTTGTTGTATTACAAAATTCTTTTGTGTTATGCAACGGTAACTGGTAACTTGTCAAATTTTATCAACAACATCAGTTCGATCTCGCGAGATAGTAAAATAGAAAGTAACAAATAAGGCGGTTGGTAGAACAGGTTAGTAATATTCGAAGTAGCAGAATAGAAACAATTCCTTGCGAATGATTTTCTAGATCCTACAGCATTGATCGATGAATCGCAAGATACTTAATACTGGAACAAACGGACAGGTCAAAACTGAAAATTTGCCAAGTGCTTAATTAATGCTATAGAAAAGGGAATCGTGAATATTACAGTTACATAATGTCTATCTGACATACCGATAATAAATCTTTAAGATTAATTTAATTCATGACCTTGGAAATTGATGGACATTTATGTCATTAATAGCTGTATAATCATTTTAATAATTCTTTATTACTTAACAATCAATATCCCTTTAAGAACTTGTTTATTATTTTATTTTAATACGTTCACTACCATGGTGGTCCTCAGTGATCTACGTTACTAAATCCTTTAGAGTGATTAAAGTAATAAAGATAAAGTCCGCAGACTAAACAATTTTCAATAATACGAGTGTGTTATAACATTGCCGAAGAAAAAGTGTACAAATGCGATATAATATTTTGTCAAAATTAAATGATGATTATGATTAGACCGTGAATACAAATAAAAATTTTAATTTTTTCAATGGCAAGGAGATGGGACGACCATTCTTGATATTTACGTATGGGAAGACTTACAAGATACTATACATATATATTGTATTTTATATTTTCTTACTTCTTTTTCCTTAATAAGGATAAATCTGAATAAATTGTGTTACACTTTAGCAATATGCCCCTGAACACGTTAAAAAAGTTCGTATGGCTGAATATAAGTATTTACTAAATTTATTTTATATTTAAGTAGTGTATGTAGACTTTTATGATTGACCGTAGATTATTACTTAGTATTGCTTTAATTATTATTATACTATTGTAAATTGTAAGGTAAATTTGAAAATAACAGGGTTTGTAACATCATCGAACTATTGTATTCTATAGTTTTTTATTTTTGGTCAATATGGCTTCTGAACAATTAAAATGTTACGTTAATGATAGCAGAGCTGAAAACTATGTTTTTTTCAGAATAATATATTTATAAATAAGAAGAAGTAAAACATAGGAAAATGAAAATAAAATTGAATCTTCAAATACGTATATTTTTCAGCTTAAATCTTCTCTCGAATGAAATTTTTGTACAATACATATGATGTATTCATAAATGGTTTCTACAAGTGTTTAAATATTTTCAAAGCGAATTTTAACGAACGATGTACATGGTAGTAAGAAGAAAAAGAGTACACGAAACTAAAAACATTTCACGTTTCAATAACCGTTTCATGTAATCTGTTCTCACCAACCCACCCATTTTACCGTTACTATAAACCAATATGTAATTCCATCTAACAGTACAAACTAAAATCTCGCAACCACTTTATTAAACCCTCGTCTGAACTCTCGGGCAACTCCACTAAAAACGAATTTCTATTTATCTCGTCGACATCGAAGCGCAATGAGCGAACGGAGCTCGTGCAGCAATGTGGAAGAGTATACGATTTCTCATCGAGAATCACGGAACACGATTCCCTTTCTTCCTCCCTCTCTCCTTTGCTGTTTGCAACAACGTGCGTCGAGGCAGCAACGAGATCGCGTGGCATGCACCTGCGTGAAATTGCACGCGGAAAAGATAATTCATTCGGTCGAGACTCGGTACAAAGTTCAAGGTGCAGCACGCATCGGGAAACAGACGGATATTAACCGAAGAGAAACGGTCTAAGTCTTTAGAAGAAACGTAACGAGATTGTAAATTGAAGCATCCAGTTATTGCACCGCGATTGATACACTGTACAGGGCCTCTCAGAAGTCATACCGATCAACTTCACTTTTTTTCACTTGTACATACTCTGAATCCAAGTCCTATGAAAGTAACAAATACTACAAAGAATGTAAAGTCTATCAACAATTTCGTCCATATTTAGTAGTCGAATTAGTGATGATAAGTCTAAGTTTAATAAATATGAGGTAAGTTGATAAATCTATGAATTTAGGTTCACCTTTAAAAAGAATGTTCAGGTTTTTTTTGCCTGTATTAACTTTATTTACTTTCTATGTACAATTAATAAGTGGTACAAAGTTGAAATTAGATAAAGAAAAATTAACGGAGGTATGTGTGGTAAATTAATTGATTCAACTGTATCTTGCATGATATCTCGCTTTTGCGCAATGTAGTAGTTCCATTCGAATTAGGTAGACCAACATAACCGCATTCTACTAGTCACATTATGAAGATAAAATAACAACATTTTGACAATAGGTCGAGGAATGTTTCTGCAATATTCTCGAAACGATAACTCGAATTTCATAGATTTATCTATTCTTAACAGGCTAAAATAATGAGGGTCTGTTTCTGATTTAATTGTAAAAGTTTACGCATTTGTAATAAGTTTAAAGATGCAAAAATATATAGTACGGAAAGATATATGCAGTATCCAAAATATAACACTCCTTATAACATTTAGTAGTAGATAAAAAAAATTTCTATTCCAAAATAGAAATGGAAAATATGAATTTATACGAACACCCGTAGTTTATTTACGTCTCAAATGTATACAAAATACGTCATTTAGAATTCAAATTAATATTGAAATCTAAATTATTAATTATTTTCTATGAATGATTGAACTGAAACTGTTTAATCTTCGCACAAAATAGAGTTACTTTAACTGTGCTATTTCTATCATAAAATTAATAAAATAATTAAAGTGATTCGTTATTTCAAAACATTAAGTTGTATTTTTATTTCAAATAAAATTTATTCCAATGTGATCCGCTTCATTGACGGCAATATGTACACGGTTTTCTAACGGGCTAGTTTTACTGTTTAAACGGTATTGATCCAATGAGGATTGGTTCTCTTCAGTTGACAGCGGTGCAATTAAAATTCGCCGGCGAATCACAGACATTAAACACTGTTGGCTACTTGTTTGAGGTCTAATTTAATTGTTCCCGTGATTACGAGTATGGCTCTGTTCTTTTTCTTTCGTAATGATAGCAATTTTCGTAGCGTTGCGTAGTGGCGAACGTTACGCGAGGATATAAAGGAAGAAGAGTGACGAATGAGACGGTGGAGCGTTTAAATGAGTCCACCGTGTGACACTCGTGGTAATTGCTAGAAAATTACCGGTCGTAAATATTATAGCGGAAACCGCTGCGGGAGTTGCGTGAAAAGGTGATAGATTGTTTGGGAGGCAAAGAGTGTCACATGAATGGAGTTCTTGCGATTTGTAATTGCAACTGAAGCTTTGGTTAACTGTGTTTAACTGTTAATTGGTATCATTGGACCATTGAGGACTATAACAATTTAACTATTTCGGTCATTTTTGATCCAAATTTATTGTTCTAATATTAAAAAATATCTCGACTTTGAACACAATAAGAAAAGATTCTTATTGACACGCATGAATTTTCGTTTCTGGATTATTTATAAATTGGACTATATTAAGCATTTTCTTAAAACATTACAAATGCTTTCTGATTACTAAAACGAGAGCACAATTGAAATACAAAAATATTTAATTTTAAAATTTTTAATCTATTCTTATTCTATCGCTGATCCCTATCACGGAGAAAAGAAAGTAAAAAATAAACTTAGATATCCAAAATTTTAGCAATCTGACATAACTGATTAATAGTCGTCGATAACTCATCGACATTATTTGAAAGTTAATGTTGTATGAATATTGTGTCGTAAAACGAAGATTTTTTTAAGAATTTGTTTAATTCTTTTGTTTAATAATTAAATATGCTATCAATATCTGACGTTATAGGTCAATAATATATAATTTGTCAGTATTATATAGTAATAAATACAGTAATAAATTTCTTTTATAATAAGATAGTAATATCAGTAAAAGATAATAAAAAATGATATATGATAACACCAAATCGGATTTAAATCTCGAACAATTAAACGCTTCACTCTTCCAAAATATTGGAAACGAGGAGCGTATAAATACATTTTCACGACATTTTCCCAATCTGTCGATATATCATGTTGATCCGGAAACACTCTGTGCAACAATACAAAAGGGGGTCAAGTAATTTAGCAAAGTGTCAGAACTCGGAAAAGTGGATTTATTTTTCATGACGACGTTGGTCGAAAGTGGGGGAGGGGGGATAAAAAAGAGAAAAAGAAGAGGGGAGGGAGAACAAAATAAAAGAAGCATGAATGGTCGCGGATCATTTGCCACAGGATGAAGGAGCTGCCGGAGGAAGCTTGCTGTAGGAGAGGCTAGGTGAAACACTCTGGCAGTTTGATTTATGGTCGACGTACCGAGTTATCGCTCTGCCAATAGTGGAAATCGAGGAGAAGAGCGGAGTGAAGTCGAGGGTAAAAGAAAAAGGGTTTCGGAGATGAATCGATGGACAGAAACGCCTGCCTGCCTTGTTCTTAATCAATGCTCCCTCTTATTCTCCGGATATGCGTAAACATGTAGATCAAAGATCGTTCCTTTTTTTATCGTCCTGTAGAATTCTAATACTAGGGTTAGGAATTTTTTGCGGTTATTTAATAGACAACGATGAATACTTTATCTATATGCAGCAATTTACATAAAATTGATGTTGATTTATATTAAAACAGAAACACTAATTAATTAAAATGAAATGATAAATATATTACAAAGATTCAACAAATTGTCGACTTTGTCAAAATAATGAATTTTAAGTTTCTTTTCTTAAAACTTTTTCATATATGCATGTAATTTGCTTTAATATAAAATCTAAATGGCGTGAATATTTAAAGAAGTTATTGAATATTGCTGCATAAATTCATCACCTTTTCATTATCGCGCGCGAATGGGGAAGAAAAGATTCTTTATTAATTTTACGTAGAATATAATATAAAATAAAATGCACAAAGGTTTTGCAATTTTTGATGTAATTTTATATATATGCCAAGATTTCTATTATATTTAAATTTATATTATATATATACAAGAAGTTAAATTTTTTCATTTTTTAAATCCCTTTTAGAAATACATTAATAATATGTAATTGTATTGGTATGTAATTAGAAATAGTATGTATTGTGACAGAGTGTCAAAGTTCGTTTATAAAAAGATATACAAATATACAAAATTCTAACTGATTGTATGTACAATGTACATGTTTAGGTTGGTTTGAAATTTTTCCAATATACATATTCATGAAAATCGAGTCTCACTAGAGTGCCAATGAAATTCCAGAATATTTAATATAAGACGTGTGATATATATATAAAACATTTTTTTCTATTGTAAGTATTCTGAAATACTTTCGTAAGCAACTGTGTATATGAAATAGAGAGTGAAAATCACCATGCAGAAACATAAGAAATGAAAACAGCAACGAGATTATTTTAATAAAGGTAGTCGAGTAAAGATAGAATCGGTAACGATCACGAGTGGTTTTATGCTCGCGTTTCTCTTTTGAAAAACAATTCAGTTGGGGGAGTTGCGATAAGAGCCAATAGTTGAAAGGGGAGTGAAGCGTATTTACCATTCCAGAAACCACCCCACGCATCCATCTTCGGCTGTTGCATGGGGGAGCACGTATATACGTTGTAGACCCGTAAGATTCGAATTAGAATGAAATACGATGACAACGAGCGAACCGTGTTTTGCTTAATAGAATTCGCTTTTCGATGGGACAAAGCTACCCCTGTGCTTGAAATTCGCTTTTCGTCAGGACAAAACCTACTCTTGAATTTTCTGGAAATTTGAAGAAGAATTCATACTAGAACTTGAATATTTATAATAGGGTGATTAGTTGTATATACGATAATTTTAATAACAACTTGTGGAATTATGTTTATTATTTAAAGTTATTGTTTAGAATTTAAATAAAATAAAGGAAAATAGCAGAGAAAAAAATAATAGAAAATGAAGGTATAATATAATTCGATAAAACGTAATAGTTTTATATATGACATTACAGAATTAAAAAAATTAATTCATTGGTGCAAAATTTCCTCTAACTAAAAATTTGATATAATTTAAAGAATCTCTGTAGGTGTACATACAACGTATTGTACATATAATAACACTAATGAGAATCGTGCGATAATATGAACAAATAAGTTTTGCAATAGTATAAATAAAATTATGTGTAATATGTGTGTGTATTCCATAATAATAAAATTATTGATCAGAATAACATTGAAATAACAATTTCAACAAGATAATTCGATAAAATAATATAATATAGAATTTTCTTAAATTTATAGTGAGATGTACAAGAAAATGTGATTTTTCGTAGTAAATAAAAGTCATCTTCTGTTATTAGATAGAGTTCATAAATTTATAAAGTTATAAAGGTAAAGTTCAATAAAATCCATATGCAACTATAGTGACAGACAATACCAATTGATCAACGAGTTCGGAATATAAAGGAATCCAAAATATGAGTGTAGATTATATAGTTAGAAAATTTTCATTTTTCTGTATTCCAATACAATGAGTCAATGGAATGGCTTGAGTCTTTTCGTCCCAGAATCATCATTCAACTACATATGAACGAGATCGGGAATTGCTTCGTAAATTCTTTTAATATTGGAGTTTTCTATTGGGTGAAAGAGCGGGCCAGAAGGGGTGACTTTACGGATCAAGGGTGCCGAGCAACAAGTGTGATTCTAAGGGGGTAGTTCAGGGTCGTCACACGGCAGTGCTCATTGTGGATTTATCGATTTACCGCGTTGAAACAGCATTCATTTTTAAACAGAAACCGTTCTTTTCACTCTCCCCACGTGAACATCACGTTTTGTGTTACGCGAGAAACTCGACATGAAGAAATTTTTATATTTGAACTGTCATTGTTTTATCTTATGCTTTAGAATTTAGAATTTTCAATTTTGAATTTTTACGATATTTATTTTGGAATTTATCATTTTTACGTATCTGACATTCTAAGACACTCTGAAAGCAGCTTGAAATATTTATCTAAATACAATATTTGAAAACTGATATATTATTTTATTTGATTAAATGTTATTTCCAGATAATTATGCGTTAGTTTATTGAATAAATAATTTTAATTGGATAAACAGATGATGTTCCTCGGAATTTTTATTTAATTGATTGTTTATCATTACAATAGGTTATCAACGAGTGAGTTTAAATTACAATATTTAGTTTTATTAGGATTTAAAAAGATTAATTTGTTTTACAAATTTTAGCACTTGTAAGGTATAATGTTTGTATTAAAATGTGATATCAAATGAAATCATTTTTTATTTTCTTTGGTATTTCACTTGTTTAAAAATTGTGAGAACGTCAAACATTTTAGTCAAAATTTTCCATAAGAAAAATTCCATAATAAAAATAAGCTGTATTATATCAAAGTCTAGAATATTTAAGTATTTTGTATATTGTGTTAAATCGAAAAATGCTTAAGTATTGTTTTTCTTCCTGTTTATAAAATTCGCGGATTATATGGGAATATGAGATAGAAATTTGCATAAACATTTTCGTATAATCTTGCTTCCAGGTTCTATATGCTTCTACATTTTAATATTCTTTTTGCCACACTGTTCTGACGAAATAAAAGTTTTTCACCTAGTATTTCTGAGTATACATATTTTAAAGATTCAACATATTTGTTATTCGTAATAAAATAGAAGATAAATTTTTAATGCAGAAATAGTTAGATAAAAAGCAAATTAACCATAAAAGTAATTAGAGCAATTAAAATCTTATGTATCAAAAAAATAACAAAGATAACTGTACTACTAAAATCTAAAAATTTAGATTTATCTTCGATAATATTTCTCCTAATAAATGAGACGAAATCCTTAACTAAATACTTCATACAAATTTTCAAAACGTAAACGAATCGTTTTGAAGCTACATACATAATTGCAAAAGTGGAAAAGAGTGATTATAGATTTTTAAGCAGTTATGAAAAAGTTGAAGATGCAAAAAATCACAGAATGCGTATAATACGCAAAATATGTACTCGTTGTATTATTTATTAACGTGAAATAAATCTTTACTTAATTATATTATTTATTTAGTCAGTATCAATCAGTAAATATTACGTACCTATTATTATTTGTTGAATAATAAGTCCATTGGCAGTTTTTTTTTTTTTAAAGAAGCACATTAAGTGTTGTTGTTACTTTTATACAAAATCTATCTACATAATCAACGAGTAATTTATTTATCCATATTTATAAATAAATAATACACGCACGCACGCTCACACACACACACACACACACACAGTACATATATGTTTCTAAATAAACATTTAAGGACATGAATCTTTACATTCTTGAAACAATTTTTACAACATTATGTTAGTAAAAAATACTTATTAAAATATGTATTATATTGCAATACTATTGCAGTTGCTCGTGTAGCAAAATGTGTACAAAATATCTCAAGTAACTGGAAAATAAAATCTACAAACACTTCTCTTCCTTGTAATTTATAAAAGGTCACAAAATATTTTACAGTTACATGAAACCTATAATCAAATAAAATTGCCATGCCTATTAAACTCCTCTATCACGCCATGCAGAGACCGTTAAGCGCACATGTGTTTCACAAGCGATCCCAAAGATTAATTTCACCTCCAGCAAATAAAACACAAACGAAAAGAAAATCCAGCCAAGATCAACTTCGTTTCTCTTCCATCAGAGAACGATCCTGGAAATGCAATTACAATCATGGAAACATTCTGTTGAACGGATGTCCAGTAGGAAAGCGAGAAAATTGTAACAAAACGGAGGGTTAGGAAGTGGACCACGTGATTATGGGGAAATTTGTCGGTGGTATGTGCTTATATATCCCCATAAATCGGCACGGTGGTGAACGAGGCTCACAGTCGTTCGCAATAAACTCGTGGTCTTTCGCAATAAGGGCGGCGACCGTCCCCAACAGAAGAGAAGTACTATCGAGGGTGAAGGGTCGTAATCTATTCCGCCACCTTATATTACCGAGAGTGGTATGCTCTCTCGTGGCAATCGAGTCTCTCTCGTTTCTCTTCATTTCCACTTACGTCACCAATTTGATCCATCGTCAGATTCGTTTCTCTTTTTTCTTTATTTTTCTAACACTAAAATTACTGGCATTTTATACATATATGTATGCATATTTCTATTGAATCGATCATACTTGACCAATGTCTAAATAGAAATTATGCTTTTTTCGATTTAATATTGGTAATATACGAGAATAAAAATTTCTCTTTCATAAAATTCATAAGATGTAAGTGAAAAAGAAACGAAGACTTTCCACACGAACATTTTATTCCTTATGCTTTTCCAACGTCCTCGTAAGACTAATTACAAAATCAAGGGACAGAGAAACAAAACTCGATGCTTTTCATGGAATTGTCGACACCACCAGAATCAGCATTCTTCTTCTCGGTTGCCGTATCTTCGAATAGTACGTGGTTATTCAGAGTCTGAGAAGACGTGATTCAACTTGCGGTCTTATCGTAACCGAGGAACGTTTAAGGCTATTGTTCTTGATAATTTACAACTTCCGTGGCTTTCTCGCACGAGAAAGGTACGTTTACGACTTTTATCCGATTCCTTCCTCCTATCTATCGAAGATTTTCTTTACTTATTCATTTGTCGTGCGTTGTGGATAGATCAACCATATATCAGCTTCGATAAGCGTAATATTTGAAATATCAAACACCTACATTGAATTTAATAGGATTGTCGAATTGATAGTTTCGATGACTATTTGAAATTTTGATTTTGATTTTATTTCAAGTATCTTCGGTTTTTAGACATTTTCTTTAAGTAACATTTGATCACAGTGTGAAATACATAAACCAATTCAAACTTGATTTTCTTTAAATTTCATAAATTGAAGATTTTTATAAACCAAGCATCTAGACTAATAATGTTCTATAACATACTTTATAAAATTTATCTTAGATGCTATAATTTTTAATATAATTACAGATGAACTCAAAAGACAATCTCGTAAATTGTATCACAGCAATGAAGTGTGCATGATGCAACTTCTCATCTTTAAAGTAAATGTTTGAACGAAAGAATAAATAATATAAATTGTACTCTTAGTTGCATTCAAGTAAAGACATTTAAATACAATCCGAACTTTGTTTACTACGTATATACATTTCTTTATATATGTATTTATAATAATTCACGAAAGTATTTGAATATCAGCCATAAAAAAATTTCACAGATATATTATGCAAGTATGCTATATAAAATATTATAAAATTTCAAAAAATGCATTTTAAAAATGAAAGTTCTTTAGATTTGCGAGTTAAATGTTTTAATTTTTGCAATTCTTTTAGGATTGCTTTGATATATAGTGAGTAAATTCAAAAGGTAACTTTGCATTGTGGTACACAAGCGTAAAATTTTTGTAACAAGATGTGTTTTAGCGTCATAAATCGGTAAGTGTATGTAGCCCTTCGTGATTAAATGTACCATGTTTGTAATAAATGTCTTCTTATTTTATCCTTTGAAGTTTTATGTGAGGTTGAATGAAGCTCGATGTGTTGTATTTCGTACCTTTATTTTCCGTTGCATTTCCTTCATTTTCAGCATATAGGATACTTGCATTCCTTCATATTAAGAATTAATTCAATTAAAATATATTAACGTAATTACGTTTATTGCAAAAATATATAATTATAGCCATATCATGAACGGCCATTGAATTTGTCCAATGACTATGAATCAGTCATTATAAAATGTTGAAAGTGGCTGGAACTGCAAAACATTAAAGCTATCAATATAATCCACCAGTGCTAATGAAACTTGAAATATTTTGTAAAATATACGTAACATATTTACAGAAGATTTCTACAATTATTCTAATACTTTAACGAATCATTGTATACGAAAATCTAAAAATCTATAATTATGTGTCAATATACATAGGTAATCTTAAATAATCTGAAATCAAATCAATTTCGGACATTTTGTATCTTGTTACAGCTTCGGAAATCTGATCTATTAGGCTACTAATTAAGGTGTGAAAAATATCGTGGATCGAGAGAAGCTTGTCCTTCCTTTTTTCCTCTTCCATTTTCCGCCATCTCTTTCTCCGAACGGCTCTGTTCTATGATCGTCGGTTCGCAGCGAGCGTCGAAGGAATTTTCAAATATTTCCGGACAGACGCCCAATAAATTCTCGGAGCTGGAAAATATTTCCGATAGCCAACCGACAATCTGCTCACCTTGCGGACCTCCTACGCGGGGACAACTCTCTCGCGAGGGAAGGAAGCCTCCTCCTCCTCTGAACGGTTAGATTTAAATTTCACCGTGGATAAGATAAACCGCGATTCCTTGAATTTTCCTTCGAGCTTTCGAACCTCGTCAAATGGCGATAAAAATAAAATAAAGGAAAAAGTAAAACTTAAAGCGTATAATAAAAAGAGTTATTTGAGTCAGTTAGACATCAATCTTGAATTTTGCACAGAATAATTAAACTTCCGCATTATGAATAGTTACCGATATTTACATAAAGTCATATCTTTATAGATATGTATAATTAAAGAAATTGAATCTAGGGGAAAAGATTGTTTTACCTACTAAATATTGTGAGAAGTACCATATTTTGGATATTGTATATATTTTTTCTTATTATGTACATTCTGTGCATTTTTTCAGTTTCAAATTTCCAGTGAAAGTCTACTAATGACTAATATTAATAACACATATGATTGTTGGAACATGCGAAAATATTAATTAGAATTATTATAATACCAAATTGCAGAGTAAATATGGGAGGACCGAAATTTTCGATAAACGATTCTTTGTCACCGTTGTGAGAAAGGTTCTATCCATTTTTCTAACAAATTAATTGACCTCTTCTTAAATATGAACATTTCCTATATTTCCTATAAAAGATATAAATAGAGACTATTATTTTTATATTATTTTATAGACGTTTTATCAGTGCGACAGAAATCTTCAACGCAACAAAATATGAAATAAATGATATAATAATCATAAATGCTCAAAATTATTATACCATATAATAACAACTATATAATCATTATAATTATAAAAGACGATCTTTGGTGTAATCTTTTTTATCGTAGCAGTATTAGTATTAAACATACATACGTGAAAATTTTGAAGGTCTGAAAATGTCCAAGGAATTAAACGTCATCTTCTTCTGATCTAAAATTCAAGCTTTTCGTGCGAAGGACTCTTATCCAGCTTCTTTGAGTTAGCTGTTAGTCTTCTGTTTATCGTTGCTTCTTCCTTAATGGGATATAGGGTGTTAACCTTTAAAGAAGCAACAGTTCTTCTGATGTTGAAGGAGCAGAAGACGTGCTTGGTCGGACACCTTAGGCGATTTCTCTGGATTTTTGAATTATATATAGCGGTCTTCAAGATGATTCTATGTCTTATATTGCATTTAGCTTTTAGAAATGGTAGATTAGAAAATAAAAATTATTGTTTTATTAAATGTATTATATTTGTTAGTTTCAAACACGGTTTTGGAATATTGTGATCATTTTATGATTATCTGATTAAGTTGAACAGAATATTTAATTTTCAAGTATTTGATCGCTTAAATGAATTTCATTTCATTCACCAAATAAATTCTCTTTATTATTGATATTTCAATAAACACTAGCTTTTCGAGGTCATTTTGAATATCTGCTACTTAAAGTCAATTCGTTTAAATTCGAGAAACTCGATGTATTTTCCAAATATTGGAATTTTCAAATAATTCCACGTTTGATTCTGATTCATTTATCGCCTTGCTACATGTATTTCATTGAAAAGTAGATCTAGTATGATACTACTCGATATATGCTACGATTGCACGCTGGAATCTATAGAATTTATGGATTTTAAGATTGACTATTGTGAAATCTTTGGGTTAGTATCTTTTTCTTTTTTCTTAGGTTATGATTTAGGTTATATGTGGTTTTATTATTTTTACTACGGAACTTTTGTATTATGAGACCATATAGTGCGAAAAATACCACAAAGAAAATACGAAAATATTAATTTTATTTAAATATTAGTGACCACAGCTTTTTAAGTATTTAAATAATATTTTTGTAGTAATTAATAAGTATGTTGCAGATACTGATCTATACATTAGTATATTTCTACTTTTAAAACTGTTTTCTGGTAATGTCTTCCTATCTCGTCGGCACTGATAAAATTAAAGATTTTGTATATATAATTTTGTATATAAGATTTTGTATATATATGTTTGATTTCTGGTATAATTTTTTTTTCAAGATTTTTGTGAGTTAAATGTTTAAACTCTTATCATTCCTTTTGGAAATGCATCAGTAACAATCGTATTGATGTATTAGTATACATAACTTTTGTGATAAAGTGTGTTTTTAGTTTTTTTGATAAATCAAATACACAAAATTCGGTAGGTTTATGTAGCTTTCATAACTGACTGTATATATCTCGAGCTATGTATCTGAGGATTATTTATTTTCAAATTTCAATTTGGAATATTAAAAAATTTGAACAATGTTAGCGTATAATACCAATCCCACGGATTCGTAGAAACTCGTAACTCCCAATCCCAGAAATATCGTGCAAGCTAATTGCAAGGCTGTTCTCAGACGAACAGTAGTGCACAGCGCGAACTTAACGATTTCTCGATAACGAGTAAATTATCCTCAAGTTTCGTCGTTTCCAAGACTTCGTCCCGTACGATTTGGTTGCGCGGACATGTGGCCGCTCCAGAAATTCAGTGGCGCGGATCCGCTTCGAGCGCGTGATTCACGGGTGAGGCAACTTCACGCACGTGTTCCTGGCACACACGTCTCTCTTCCGTTGGCTACTGGCCAAGTTCCGAAACAGCGTGGCTCGCTGTCTTTAACGGCGCTTCGCCTTAATTATCGGGCTTGATGCGACACGGCAAATTTACGAGGTTGTGCCGCTTTCTGTGCTCGTGAAAACAAGGTTCATTGTCGTCCTCCAAAAAGGTATCGTTTCTATGTAAACCTACAACTCTTTGAAATTTCCTTCTTCCTCTATTCCTTATTTAGAATATTACCTACTATTTCGAGAAAACCGTCCTTACCTAATCCAAGCCTAACTTAGATCTAGTTCAGAGCAAACATATTTTTATTTCCATTACAAATCAGAAAATTCACAATCGAGGAAAAATAATCATTCTAAAGTTACACTCTTAGAACCGTTTCGATCTAATTTAATTGACATCAAATAATATCTACATTTTCAGTATAAACCAAAACTCTTTCGAGTTAAATGCTTCGAAAAATACGTTCTATATATACTGCTGTCCTTAGATAAAATGTCAACATTCAAGAAAACTGAAGTTTCTGTCATCTTTCTTTTTCTTCGTTTAATTACGAATATGTAACGATTATTTGATAACCGCTGCATTATTATTGTGTATAAGTATACAGATAATATGTTATTAACGCAGTAATTGATTAAGTGCTCAAACAAGACATTCTAAATTTATAAAAAGAGTGAGATAGGACATCTCAATGTAGGGAACATGTCGAAATCGTATTTTATTCATATTTTTAAATATAAAATTTAATCATAGTCAATACTGGCATAAACTTCGTTATAAAAAAAACATACGTACATAAATATATATACAAAGAAATTAAACGTAGACATAATGAGTTCAATATGTGTTAATTTATGTTATAATTTCATCATAAACGTAACAACTTAAAGATAATAATCATCATGGTCATTATTATTCTTAATAAATTAACTCTTGCATCTGCATCTAAAATATCCAACTTAAGAACAGTTTAAACATAGAACAATACAAACTAGTAAAATTATTTGAGAAACAATTACAACAAATAAATTACACTGTTTCTGGATCTCTACAATACTATTTCTTTATTTCTTTACAATATCAAGCTTACAATTTTAAAACAATTCCTTAAAAAATCTCCAACAAGCATTCTTATATTTACATAATTCCATATTGCATGTGTATATAATACTTGGATTATTATCCATTTGGATCAGCTAAATAACGAGAAAACGCCTTATGAACCCTGTCATCATCATCAACAGAGATCCACCAATTAAACAGTCAGAGCAGAAACAGGGGAATTGCGAAAGCAGTGAATTATGGAAGAAGGAAACAGACGAACGATGCATGCAGCCCCGACAAATAGAGGGAATTAAAAGTAATCACGGGCATATTTACGCGGCCGATGAACAGAGTGGTTGCGTCAACCGCAAAAATGTAACTGCACGCGAGCGGTGTAGCGCAGGTGTATGCATTTTGCTGTTGAGTGTGCACCGAAAGGGTGACTGGGGTGGTTAAGGGGAGAAAGAGAATGGAAGCAACAACACGATAGGATAGAAATGGTCCCTCCACGGTTCCCCGGATGTGCGTTCGCACATTCGTATCATCGGAAAACAAGAGGCATGCTTGAAACATGCAAAAACATGAGATCAATAAATGAAGAGAGGAAGAGATTGAAACAAAATAATTGTGAAGAAGGTGAATAAGGATAGAGTCAACTATGAGTGTTAAGATACCTGCTGGTATTTAGTAAAAATGTATATCCATTGTTATTACATAAATATTACATAAATCTGTTATTTCGTTCGTATCATATACGTGTCTCATAATATAAAGTACCGAATAAAGTAACAAAGCTGTGAGGGAAATAAATAAGAGGAAAGATACACTGTTGACCATGAGTGTTAAGACATCTGCTAATATTTATTAAAAATTTATGCATTTCTCGCTAGTGTTTTATTATAAATCGTATCTGTCTAAATTACGTGTCCTAATACTTATGAATTGGAACATACAAAATTACATACGTTTTATACATTTATATATTTATATATGTATATGCAGAGTAAATCATTTAAAACTGGAGCCTAAGATATTTTTCATATTGTTTATTGTGTCTTAAATATTTCAAATAAAAATGAAATAGGTTATTAATTAGAGGTTATATGAGTATCATTCGCAACATTATATTAATGAAATTAATTTTTATAAGTGAAATCATATATATATTTAAAAAAAGATATGAAAAAGATATTGAATCATGTATACTACGAAACGCTGATTTACGAAACATTTTAATTAGAAGATTGTGCCAGATTTTATTTATTTATCTATCTGGAGTTGCGATTTTTGAAATATTATTAGTAAGCGAAATCTATTTATGTCACCTGACATATGACTGTAACAATTTCGCTTGCCAGATTAACATTTATGAAGAAGTTTCATAAACAAGGGGTAAAAGTGAACGAATAGAATCTGCAAAAGAGAAAAAGTTGAAGAGTTGTGGACAGGATGATGTACATATCAGAATAGAAACATAGATACGGTACGTAGATAAAGAGAAAGTGTGAAAGAGAAAAAGAAATGAAAATAGAGGTGGGGAGGAAAGTTGGGACGAGGCATTCGAGGCGAGAGGTAGTGTTGTAGTTGAAATTTTCTGATCTGCACGTGCAACACGCATGCCAGGGATGCAATTCGCAACGTTAACAGTTATTTCGACGGAAATCCGTTTTTGGGTTGGGACGGGATCGTGGAATGGAATTTTACACTGTACATGCACATATACATAGCTCGTTGCCCGCCCGCGCACTTACAGCTACGCGCTAATTGCGCGCGTCAATTTTCTTCCCTCTGCGTGTTTTCGCGTTTGTCTTCTTCGTTTAACGTGTATTTTTTATTGAAATATAAATTTTTCGAAATATTGAATTATATATTTTTTACAAATTTTTTCTCTTTTGTGAAGAAATAGTCCTTAATCCTCAAATCGTATTGTTTTGTTACGGATGACTATAATATAATAATTTGTGCCAGATTACTGACATTTAAAGTACTTAATTCCATTTTCTATTTTACATTCTTTATAATAGAGATTAATAATAAATAGACTGCAGATTTTTATGTATTTGTAAAAAGCTTAAAAGTACAAAAATGTACAAGCATATAATATGCGAAAATATAAAAAATATCCTAATAAAGTAAATGTTCTTTTCTTTCTATAGCATTTATTTAGTTGTGTTAATAGAAATGCGAAATTGTACAAAAATTAAGTCTGGAAATAAAATTAAATTAAATGAAAGACTCCAAAATTAAGTAATATGATCCAGCGACATTACTCGACAATTAAAGAGATACATATAGTTGTATATAAATCTTAGAGCTTAGGGACTAGTTTAGAGGTGAATTTTTTAATTGTTTATAGTTCTTTGATCATTATATCTTGATGATACGTAAATTAGCAGATTATCTGAATGATTAGAAAGCGAACAATGTGTACTCAAATTAAATCATTTAGAAAGCAATTGTTGCTTTTTTATGAATTTACATACAAGTTAAGCAGAACCTTATATTTATATAACATAAGATTTGTAAAATTGCAAAAGATGAAGGAATGTGAAGAGCAATTACTCCTTAATTGTTTCTAGGATAGGAAATTATATATTTTGGTTCTTACAGATTTTATCTGTTTTTTTACAGAATATTTCTTTTCTATTTTTGTATCATGATCATCAAATTGTAACAATCGATTCGAATAAACAATATTTTTTAATCCAACGATGCATACCTAATACTTAATAAAGATAAAGTACTTAATAAAGATATCAGTTTGCTATTATGTAATATAATAAAATTACATTTTGTTCAAGGATATTATTCTCTTATTTTTATAGTTTTAGTTTTTCAGTTATAAAAAACACACAAATCTATCGAAAAAATTACGATCCAAAGAATTAGTATTCGACCCTCGAGAACTATCCCCTTTTCGTAATCACCCAGCAAACTCAGTCACCGCTCATTCCATCTCTAGCATACAATTTTAATTCTCTCGCCAACACTGTTGGCAGACTAACGCGTGACCAGATCATTATTAAACTGTAATTAGTGGTGGTATCGGCACACTGAAAGCGGCACGATGTATCGTCGAAACTACAAGCAACAACGTGAAAGTTAGGGGTCGAAACGAAATAGCGTGAGAGAGGGAAGCAGAGCAGTAGAGAAGAGGGGTTGCGTTTCGTCGATTCGTTTGCTCGTGTCATTTACCCGGTCACGAGCGTTCCGCTTGTTCTACAACAGCTTCTGGATAGTGTGCGCTAGCCGGTAGCGTGTAATGTACGCGCGTGTACGCACGCGTCCGCTCGCGTGTGCCTTGGCGAGCCCGCGGCTGTTTTGCGATTACATATCATTATTCCGCATGGTTGCACCAGCTCCAACCCCGAGCTATGTTTGCAACTAGATTACCGTCTGTAACGCGCTTCTCTTTCTCCCTCTTTCTCTCTTTCTCTCTTTCTCTCTCTCTCTCTCTCTCTCTCTCTCTCTCTTCTCGCCTCTCTCTTTTATTTGTTTTTTTGAATTTAGTCGATTCTGTTTCTACTCTTTGGTCAATGCATTATTCAAATAGTATAGCTGAGATAAAAATGGCTATAATAATTCATCTTAGATTGCTAAATTTTGGAGTATTTCACTTTATCTTAAACTTTACATTCTTCGTTACAGAAATTAGTACGAGAATGAAATTAAATTAAAAATCCCATCCAATATTATTCCATTCCTATTCCAATATTATTTCACATAGTTGCTCCAGCGTCAACCCTATGTTATGTTTGCAAGTACATTACCGTTTGTAATGCATCTCTCTTTCTCTTTCTGTGTCTTATTTTGCGTTTAGTCGGTTATATTCCAACTCTCTAACCAAAGCGTAGCTTTTGCACTTATTGTTGTAACACTGTTAAATATGATACACCGAGTCTTGAAAATCTCAACAACTTCAAATAGTATCGTTGGATCATAAATAACTACAATAATTTATTTTAGATTACTAAAATGTAGGATGTTCAATTTTATCTTGTACTTTACATTCTGCGTGATAGATTTGCAAGAAAAGGTCAAACGAAATCCAACTAAATCATAGATCTAAATCACTAAACAAAGAATTTCAAAATTAAGTAATGTAACACCAAAATTATTATAATCCCCACTAGTTCATCGGTAGATACTAGTTAAGAGTTGGTTAAACATGCCATATGTAATTTCTAACCATTCAGTATATACTACATAGCGCTTATAAAGTACCTAAACACCCTGTACAATTCGTCTAAATATACATGACTGCTATTAAAATATATGAATTAATGGTAAACCAATTATCAAAAGCAGTACTTGGTATACATTATATGAAGTTGAAATTATTTATTCGAAACATTATTAATGGTACGTTAAAAGTAAATGCACGATTCCTCTAATTGTAGGTCTTAACCTGTTTTACATATTATTGTTCGGATTAATATTGATACTCGGACCACTACTAATAGAATAAACTCTCTATAAATTTGAAAGAATCTTGTCCATAAAATTCAAGAAATCAACCCTATAACCACTCACCCTTTTTTTTTTATAAAACCGACTATTTATCAGTTATTTTTACAAAAACGTGCATTTTTAATTTAAACAGGTTTTCATTTCCAACTACATCACATCAAAATGCTATTTTTTAGTTATAAAATGACATTAAAATCAAAAACACAATGGAAATGTATTTATCATTTGTAGCGTACAAATGTTACAGATTTCCATCCGACTTGAAAAAATCTCAAGAAACCACTTTCAAAATCACTATTTTCTCCCATCTCTGCACCATTCCCAGCACACCCTCCTCTCGTATTATCATGAGAATGGCAAACTCGTTAGGGGCGATGGTCCAGCGTGGGTGGTTCGCGTGCGGAAGTAAAAGCAGGCCGAACAATGTTACCATCGGGACGACGTGCCTTTGGCATTGGAGGTCGAAGTCGCCACTATTAGATTGAGGTTCGGCGGTGGGCACGGCTGCCGCCGTCGCATCGGTTTACAATATCGTAAATCGCTTGCTAACCAGTTGGTCCCGCGGTATGCTAGGAATTCGACTGCTTCTCCTCCTCTCCTCTCTTCTCTCTATCTCTCTATCTATCCCTCTTTCTCCTTCTCTGTTTCTCTTACTATACAACACTATGCTTGTTCGTTCTACCCATCTATGATAGCACACAACGTGTATAGATATACGTGTGATCGAATAGGAAGAGATAGATGGAAGCCAAGGGGGATGGTGAACAGGAAGGACGAAATACTCTTGACTAGTGGATGCAGGCGAACGGTTGTCATGCATCGTTTACAAGCCGAGCATCGTCCGTTGTTGCGGCGAAACCGGTAAATTCACTCGGCCGCTCTCTGTGTTATGCACCCTTGAATGGACCAGCAGATATTCGTAGCGAATGCTTCCACGATCTTCGCTCTCTCTGCCCCCTTCTAATTTGCTTCCTCTGCATCGCTAGTCTGGTCCGCTGCCTCAGATATCAGCCGCGAGACACGTTGCGAAATTAACATAATTCCGCGATTCTCCGTGGCCCGCGAGATTTCTAGTGTATTCTACTATAGCTTGTGGATGTCCATAAATTTTGGAATCTGGCGGCAAGTGTGTTTAGAATGGTATTGACCTATTGTGACATATTAACTTTTTTTACACTAAACGTTCCTATGTATCCTATCTTTCGTCAACTAAAATTACTATTTATTAGTATTAGTAATCGATAGCATACATTGTTTCACTTAACCCCAAAAACATGCAGTTTTGAAAATTTCAAACATTGAGGATTTGAATTATTAAAAATCAAATTAATACGAAATGACCATAAAACTTTTCAAACAAAATTAAACAATATTAAATCAAAAATATAATTAGCCTTTTTAATTGTCGAAATTAAAAGAATAGTCCGTAAGAAGTTCCAAATCCAATAAAAAATACACAAGAACAAAGAGAGAAGGAAAAAGCTAATTCGACGTAAAAATGAGAAGAACACGTATATGGTTTAAAAATCAACAGTGTAAATTACACGTGATCGCTGTTTCTGCTCTTCCGGACAAATGAGACTAAACGACGTTGTCGTAGTGAACAGAAGCGAAGAACGATCATTGAACAGGGAAGAGAGCGAGGTAAATAGATAGCCAACGCGGGTTGCGTCGTTCGCAAACAAAGAGAAAAGCGGTAGGCAAGTTCCGCGCGCTGCCGGGCATTCGAATCTCCCGCTACACACGCGCACACCACGAACAAAGCGGTTGACACTCGAGGCTCCGGGCGTTACGCTCGTTTTGGCTCGTTCCGCGCCAATGGGAAACAATGTTCCTGACAAAGCGTCGCGATAAAAGCCACTTTGATGGAACCGTTTCATTGCCCGTTCAATCAATTAACATTCTCCCGTTTTATGTATTTTCTCTTTTTCTAATTGGGTAAGACGGTCGACTTGGCAGAAAGGAATGGAAAGATTCGTAAAGGTGTTCTAATCAAAATTTCGATTTTATTGATAATAAATATTAAAACAATCCTAATTTTAACTAATTCTAGGACTCGTATTACAAATCTCTTTATTCTACATATTCGTCCTTTATAGCAATTATTAGACTGTACATATTTATGCAAATTTATATTTTTATATTTTTATAAATATAACTGAAAAAATGGAAATTACGTAGAAAATTATTTCATATGCTAAATATTGTAAAGAATACTATACGTTGGATAATTGATTGTATATTTTCTCACAACACGTGCATTCTATGTATTTTCGTATCTCCGTTTTTTCCTTTAGATGCATAAAAATTCACAGTCTAATAATCATAATCACAATTGTGATACATTAATCATTTCCTTGGTAATTTAAAAAATTATCATATAATATCACGCGTAAAGAAAAATAGATTCATTAAAAGAAAGCGCTGCGATAAGAGCCACATTAACGAAATCATTTCATTGTCTGTTCAATCAATTATAGTTCTCTCTTTCTATCTTTTGTCTCCTCCCTTTCTCTAATCAAATGATTGATATGACAGGCAGGAGCCGAAAGGTTCGCGATAGAGGATCTTTCTATAGTTGTTTGATAATAAATGGAAGACCAATGGTTATAGGCAAGTTTTTATGATGTGAAGTAAGAAAACATCTTTTATTGTCAATATTAGAATTTATATAAAATGTGTCAATTAAAATTTTTTGTCGGGACTATAATCAGGTACTTAATTAAGGCATATGTATTTCATATTGACTCATGATTTTCGTAAAATTTTGTCAGATATTAATATATTAACGGCACAAAGTTAAAACATAATTGATATATTCAAAGTTAAAACATAATTATAAAATTCAATAAACTCCATATAAATTTTCGTCGTACTAGAACTTTCAGCAATATCGAATATCATGAATTTCTCTTCTTTAAAATTTAATTCATCGTTCCACGAAATTGATAATAATTATTAATAATCAAAGTATGGTCAAAAATTACGGAAAAATTTCGTTCATTGAATCTCACTATTGGTTATTTATATTTAATTATTGTTTATGTATGATCATTATTAGCAACATCGGAATATTAATCCTTCTCGTTACATCGTATGATTAATACTTATATCACATAATATAATAATCAATACCGATATAAATTTGATCTTGTTATACTATACATCTCGCTACAATTTATTTGATACATTGAACTGGATAAAAGTTTAAAGCAAATACACTTGAAATATTATTTTAAGTGTAACAAGTACTTTGTAAATTTTAACAAATAAAATATTTGTATTCTGATAAACTAAAGCACGAAATAAAATATTTGTTTTTCAAATAAGTATTTAAAATATTTTTTAGCCATGAAAATAAGTTGAAGAGTAAAGTAATATTAAAGCGCAAGAAACATTTCTAATTGCAAATATAACTATTCGTATGTAATTAAGTGCGTCGTTCAAAGTTCCGATTGCTTAGGACGTAGACTACTGCTTCGTGGACAAAGAGACAATCTAACGAAACCTGTCTTTCAACTGGTACATATGTCATGTACTATCTTATATATCTTGCTACTTTATATAAGTATTATAATTTACAAATTGCTTCGTATGTTTGTATGTACTTCATAGTACTTCGAATTTATGAATCATCATCGCCTCATTATTATAATTCTAACTCTATTTTCACATTGCAATTATTATCGACAATATTACTACTGGGTTTTCCACGAATGAAAAAAGGTGAATGTCGCAATACTTGAAAACGATAAAATTATTTCCGAAGCTCGCAATTTTTCACATAACCTCCAAACTTCGTCGCGCCATATTTCCCCGAACTTCTTCTCTGCGAGCTTCATATCGTCCACGATATTTCGCATTTATTTTGCTTCTTTATTTCGCTTCGAACGAGAACCACACTTTCGTTCTCTTTCCTTCTCCTCCGAAGCGACGAGTTTCGACAGAGATATGAACAGAACGAACGACGAAGGAAGAGGGAGAGAAAAACGCAAAAGGGTGAGCGAGTACGGCGCCAGGGTAACGAACACCATCGTTCTCAAAGCGACGAGAGCACGCCATAATTACTGCCTTTGTTTCGAACAATTTATATTAAAATGGAAAGCAATCTGCATTTACAAATTAAATGCGCGCCCCGTTTCCCTTCCAAACGCGTTGCTGCCAGGCTAAAGAGAGAAACAGGAAGAGAGAGAGGTGGATTATCGTGATGAAGAGGCGAGCAACCGACCAGCTTGGTTACCTGCGGCTTGAATCGTGTAAAATCAAACGGATACCTATGTCGTGTTAATTGTGTGCTGGTAATCCATCGCCATTAATCCCAGACTGTATATTCGTCTATCGTGATGATAGCAGCTTGCCAGTGAGCTTGCCAGCGAGCTTGTCAGAAGGGTTAAAAATTGTGGATAACACGATGGTAGTGTATTGATTATCTTAACCCTTATACGGGCAATCACATCTTTGTAAAATTTTTTTAATGATTTTTTATATTTATTGCGATCAAACAAACAATGGAACAGATGGATGGTGATCTTAATTTATTATAAGGACGTAATATTGTGGATTTTATATAACATTTATTCACTTTAGAGTACAAAAAAATTGTTACGGACATGTTTGAGATTTAATCTCGATATTTTAAAACGTATTACATCAAACACTTAGTTCTAGTCTCAGTGTTATTTTGTTTGGATATAAGAAATGACTTATTTGTAACTCAAATATTTCAAAATTTTTATACAATGTCATTCATGGTAATTCCATTTTTCTTTTATTTACAACTATAAAATACCCTGCTTTAAAAGGGAACTTCTCGCTGTTACCTAACTACAACAGCATCCAAATCCTCAAACATCCCTTCAACACAGAATTCGTATGCTCATTCTTTATAAAATATTTCCAATTAAATAAAAATAATAAGAAGGGAAGGAATAATAAAAATATTTTCCATCCAGCGGATAATTATGAAGCAAATTCAACAGTTCACATTGTCCAGTCCGCAGTCGGTAGAAACGTTTTTACGACGGCTTAAAAGAAAATTACAGCCGCGATGTAGCGGGTTATAGGCGTGTGAGGTGATTCGAGGGATCGAAAGGTCGCAGCATGGCACAGCGCATTGCTCGTTCGCTCAAGTCAACCAATTAGCACGCTGATCAAGAAGGCTAATGGAGGTCGTGTTCAAGCCGCGGAACGCTCCTCGACTTCTGCGCTGGTAGCGCATCGAGAGTTGTTTGAATTACATCGTGCGCAACAACCATCGAAGATACAAACGCACACGTTATGATACCGAAGTAACTTCCGCGTGACGATATCACGGCGACCTTACAAAAAGTGACAACTCGTATCTAAATTTTACTTTTTCTGGAAAAAAAATATATATATATAATAATATAGTATATAATATATAAATATTGTCTGTATATATATAGACAATATTTTATTAATTAAATTTACAGAAATCTATAGAGTGAGAGAAATAATGCTCATAAATTAGGATAAAATGTATTTATTTTCCATGTTTTTTTTTAATACAAAATCAGCTTTCTTACTAGTTGTGACATTTCCAATGACGTTTTCGAGAACTACATCAACATCTATATATTACGTGACGTGATATATTTATACGGTCATAAAAATATTTGTCGAAGAAAAGAGAGGTTTAGGAAGTTAACATTAAAATGGCACATTTTAAATGCTGCAACCAAAAATAAATTGGAACCGTGATTCAGAGAGACGATGGATATAAATATGGAAGAAATATAATTTTATTATACATAAACGATGGAGTTTTCATTATAATTGAAGATTTCGATCGGAATATGTAATGATTTTTTAATAAACGTTCGAATAAAATTTATAGCAATCCTATCGCCTATCGTCTATCGTTTATCTATACGATAATAATTAATATATACAAATTAGTTAGAAGAATTCAATGAAAAGCTAATGCCTTTCTGACTTGTGAGATACGATTTCCATGTACAAGAGGTTCGAATATATACATAGTAGTTACAAGTAGAGTATCCTAGGGGAACTTGCAAGTACTCGTTCCGAGGTTTAAAATCTCGTTCGAAGTGGACATATGTATGTATTTGGATTTGTAAGAACATATTGAACTTGATCTCATCAGTAGCTATAATATAGTATTTTATGTTTAGCTTATGTTCATGGTTGAGTTAATGTTTCAATGATTATTATATAAAATATTAAATGAATAGAGAATGACAGGATAATTTCATTAAGGTCTCATTAAGAATTTGTTAAAGCGTTATATGGCTTCCATAATTAAGAAATGATGCCTTGAATCATTCAATGCGCTATTCTGAAAGAGGTTCAATGAAATTCTTAATGTATGTTTCATACTTGTTTGTTATAATATTGTCACGGTTGGTTTTAGATATTTTTCTAATGAATTGTTTTAACTAATAAGCTTCGTATGTCAGCACAAAAGTTAGTAATTTTCTTCTGATTATGCTCCTTCGATTCTGCCAGGATCTTATACAGGTTACCTTATATTTTGTAACTGGTTTTACTGTATACAATCTTGTATAGAAATTCACACAAAAATCTTATATAAAATATTTAATAAAAATGATACAGAATAACGATGTATCGTCATATTATATTTGATATTAAATATAGTATTAACCATATAAGCGAATCTTGAGTATTGCATTTGACTCGGATCTATAAGTATATACTGAACTTGATCCCATCGCTATTACAAATTATAATTTGGAAGATGTCAAAGGCCGGTTCTGTTAAACTGCACAGAGAAAGATAACGAGCTGGAGAAACGTTTTTCGCGAATGTTATCCGTATGGTCGGGTTTGCACGCGTGCACGCGGCTTCCTTGATGCTCGGGGCATCGTTCTCGATGTCTCGATGACGCCCGAGGCATGGTTCACCCTCGAGATTCCTTTCCGCGTAGAGAAGAGCGTTCCACGGGACCTGGCATTCTTTCGTGGATACTCAGCTTTATACCCGGAAGCCGTTCGTCGTTGATTTTTTTCACCGGCTAGAAAAGGACGAGCCACCTGGGACAAAAGAAAGCGTTGCCATACGGTTTTGTTGCCGTGCCTTGGGAAATATACGAGAAAATAAACAGCATTTATCAGGACCCTTTGTGCCGTTGCTGATGTTCTTCCGCTTTTCGATGGCTGATTTTGCTTTATATTTTCGATGAATATATTTAGTTTAGGGTACAATTCGGAAAGTTCTAGGTAAAAGACGATTAGTTTGTGTTTTTCACGCTTTAGTATCATTCATTGTATCGGATGATTCTAAGCTTTCTTGTGTACGTTTTAAGGATTAATCTTAAATAATTGTGATTAATACAATAATACGACAGTATATTTGTGATTTGTAAGAAATAATTATTTGAATTTTTCCAAATTGCTTTAGTTTTTAAGAATTAATTCATAATTATTACAAATGTTGGGATCACTTTCTATATTATTTCTGTGCTATTCAATTATATTCATTATATCAGACTTCAATAATTCTTAAACTTAACTTCAATTGTGAATGAATAGATTCTTATTTTATGATGATTGTGCATATTTCTTTTTCTTTATTCTTCTTTTTTTTATATAAATCGATATTTTTATACATTTTAAATACGTCTATTTTAATAGTATGGTAGTGAAATTCTTGTGTAGTTCAGTATCAAAAAGTTGTTAAGAATTTAATAAAATTTTGTATACAAATAAAGTATAAAATAGAAATTTAAACAAGATTGTAATTTGTTAGATTGTTTAATCGTAACTTTGGCATTTGGATATAATTATCTTACTTTATCAACATTAATTCTGAATTTCGGATTATGTAATAATTATTATAAGTAATAATAATTATTATATAAATATTATTACTTCTTTCTTATTCTTTATCCTTCTTTATTCTTTCTTTATACCATAAAAGAACATATTATGTACGAAACACTAAGATTAAGTATATTAATTTGGTTTTCTTCATAGACATTAACAATTCATAAATTTTCTTGTCTTCTATATTATCTTTGATTAATTTGTATTTTTTGCGAAGTATATTATATTTAGAATAATTTAAAATTAGATGGCCCGTGCATTTGTTAAGTTGCACTAAGTTCAAAAGTTTCATGAGATGACTAATGAACGTGTCCGTTAGAATTACTGTTACAAGTGGTGTAGAGTTTTTTTCGTAATATATACCTGTCAAGATTTGTTACGATTAATTATCAAAAACAAGAAGCTGCTTGAAATAAGTATTTCCTCTTTTTATACTCGTAGAAGCGTAACACAAATGATAAACAAGACAAATGTGACTAGTTAAGCTCCTTAAATGTATGATTTTATTATATAATTCATCTCTGAATACTTTAATAACTTTAATTATGGCTCATCTTGATTGTTTGATATATTATTTATTAGAGTCTGTGGCGAAGGTTTAAACAAAACGTTCTGTGGATTCGTGTCACTTGTATACATGTTCAAGGTTTCTTCTTGGTCAGATGACGTTGCTATGAGCTACAAACGGTTAAAGATGTTGATTGACGATTAAAGAAAATCTCAGTTTTGCACGATATTGGATCTCTAACTGTAAATCTAATTCTTACATCTTTCGATGTCTGTAGCTTGTTCCCCCATCAACTGATTTCAATAAAGTTCTTAGTACATATGTGTAGACATAAAGGATGACCTTTACTATTTTCTTTTCGCAGTTCTGACCAATCCTAAATTTTCCTATATGTTTTTATACCTCATTTAGTAGACTGGTTCTTCTCGTTTCTCAGGTGGACTCGTGTCGTTTGACCTAATTTTGGAGAGATTATTCTGTTTTTGAAAGTGTTTAAAGTCCAAATATTGATGAGAGTGACTGTACATTTTTGTAATAAGTGATATTTTATTTGTTAATTAGGGAAGATAAATTAATTCGTTTCACAAATTTTCGATTCTTTGGATGTAATAATTCATTCTTAGAGACTAGTTCTTAAAATGAACGTCAGAACTAATTTCAATTAAGTCTTTATATATTACGTATTAATAAAATGGGGATATTTATGTCATTTTATATTTTTATGAATGTAATAAAAGAAGAAATTATATTGGAGCTATATGTGTTATTATCCCTAAATATAAACTACTTGCACGCTTGTTTCAATCACTAAATATTTTAATACATACGTTACTTTGAATATTTTGTATATTCTTGTATATTATGTATATTCTGTACATTTTTGCACTTTTAAATTTCCGATAAAAACATAAATATTCTTAGTTTATTTATTAATGATTAAAATAATTTTTAAGATCGTATTACAAACTGAAATGTTATCAATGATCAAAGTAAAATCATTGAAATATAATTTGGCGACTTACTATCTACCCGAAAATTCTGAATCTTTTTTTTTAATCTTCCTGTGTGTACAAATCAAAATTTACATATGACACGTTCTCGAAAAAAATAAAGTTTATTTTAATCAGTTTTAATGACCTGTAACAGATTTTACAATCGCGAAGGAATATCAATGAGACGCGAGCACTCGAACGAATAATAAAAAATTTTCAGCCGTTTTGCATGCACGCAGGCCACGTTTGGAATGTTTTTCATAGAATTTCCTCAGTTCCGGCGAAAACATATTTTTATAATCAAGATACCATATTGGAAAAAAATATAAAAAATATAAAAATATTCAAAATATGATGCCAACCGAAGCGAACGATTTCCCGTGAAAAGCGTTTTTTATAAAAACGTGCTTGCATTACGGATTCAATTAACACTTCGTTTACAATTTATTAAAATGATCGTTTTGCTTTTTATTTGCACATCATCGTACAAAATTTGGCAGTTATGTTTTTTTTGATGCTTTCTGAGTGAATTATTTAACTATGAATTTGATTTAATCACACTTTTTTAACTGATATTGCATCTTAGACAAAATTTTTAATCAAATATTTAAATAATGGTAAACAGTTGAATACAAAAATGTGTTTAATTTTAATATAATTCTATTTTGTTTACTTCCGATAGGAATTTAACTTGCTTATTTTAGCCAATATTTAGAAAATACTTGAAATTAAAATATAATTATTATATATTATTTAAAAATAGCGTTTGTTTAATATAATTTCGCTTTATTTACTCCAAATAGAAATTTATCTCACTTTTTCGATCGAATATTTAAAGGAAACATGAACAGTTAATATTTAGTAAAATAAGTGTACAAAATTATGTTTTATTTCCGAACGCATTTTCGGAACACTTTTATTTACTTCAAATAGAAATTTAACTCGTTTTTTCTAACATATAAGTTTGCTAAGATCTGTTCTGCTAAAATTTTTGAAAATCCAACAAATCAACTTTTAAAGAAAACGGGAAACTTTTGAAGATACGAAAGGTATGTCGATCTATTTTTATATCGTGAAATACACGCCGACTTCCTTCTTGTCGCTCGATTTACGAGCATGAAAATCGTCTCGAATTCCGCTTATTTCGTCGTTTGGAGACAATTTTATGTTTTTCGGTGATTCGAATATCACCAGGAAACAAATCGCCTACGAATATCACGAGGAATCGACGCCTCTGCTTACGTAACATGGGATTAATCTCAAAAATGCTAATAATGGATCCAATTGTTACGCTCTATGTAGATTTAGGATCGATAATTTAGCGTCTTTGTTACGTGACTTTTGGGATAATATACTGTGTTTTGTAAATAACTTATACATGTAAATAAAGAATAGTTGTCTGAAATGAATAAGTTGTCTTTTGACATTTTTTTGTAGTAATGAATAGAGTGTGAATATTTATACAAATTCATAATTTTACGAATATAATTGAGATAATGAAATCTAGATAGGAATTTGTTTTACCTATTAAATATCATAACAAATGCTACGCTTTGGTTATTTCATATACATATTTTTGTATATATTATGTGCATTTTGTGCATTTTTGCGCTTTCACATTTCCCATAAATTTATAAAAATCTGCAGTCTAGTAATGAGGTTATGATTTATTATTTATCTACAAAAATTTTTCTTCTTTTTATTGCATAATAATCTCATTTCTGTCATGAGAATACTTTAACCTTTTATTATGTATATTGTTGTGTTCGATTTATAGAAAAACGTTGTTTATAAAAAACATATTCGAAATTATATGTATTTACAGGTATTTACAGGATATTTTATCAAATATCGCTTCTATTCTACAAAATAAGAGTGAAGGGAAAATAAACGAATGAGTGTTTATTAACACATTGTTTATTAATATACCTACCAAATTCTTATCACTTCTTTCATGGCTCAACAGAAATTATTATTGTTTCATTTGGTTTTATGACATTTGATGATTTATTGAAATATTTACTTGTTTATTGATTAATTCGGGAAACTTTTTTCACGGGCTTTGTTTATTATGATAAAGTAATTTCAAGAATACGTATGGAACAAAATAATATTTCATGAAATAACCCATATAAATACATATATAAGTGACAATCTTTGATATTTTGTTAAGAAAACAAAAACGAATATTATATTATGAAGCTTAATACGAATGCAAGAATTCTGAATTATAATAAAAATATAAAATTTTCACTTTTAATAAAATAGCTAATGACAATAGAGGTATTTGTAATACTACACTTTACTAACATTGGATCACAATTTCTATGGTAATCATTATTATTATATTATTAATACATCACTCATTTGCTGTAATGATTACATAACCTAAACTTTGCAGTTTTTAAACCATCTTTGTTTCTTATTCTAAGAATCATGTAAATAAAAGTCAATTTCTTACCACGACCATGTCATAAGCGGTTTTGGAAAATATTTGAGCTTGATAAGATACCTTAATTAGGTTCACAATTCTAATTTAAAAGCACAGTCATTCTTCAAACTGTGAAATTTATTTTCTTATAGTGTCAAACTTTTTACAATTAACGAAGAAGCAACGTTAAACGACATATAAAAACACTTTCGTCAAATTCGTATTAAAATATCAATACAGAAGCAAACAAACCCATATTCGCAAAACGAGCCAAAACTCTGTAGTTACAATTCAAAACTTTCGAAGCTTGAAACAGTTTCAAATTACTCTAATGTTGCACACCAATTCAACGTAACCTAATCCAAATATAACTCAAATTTAATCCAAAACAACCAAATTTTTACTCACACCAGAAAGCCCACAATCTAGATAAAAATTTCCCATCGTTTTAAAGTTACGCTTTTTAAAATCGTTCCAATTTAACTTAATATAACCTAACCTAAGTGAAATTAAATAAAATCCATTTTTCAAACACAAATTCAAAGTATTCGGAGTCGAATATTTAGACAAATACGTTCTACTTACTTCTAATCATTCCAAAAATCTGCAAATGAAAAATTATTCGTGTTTAATCTAACGTAACGTATTTTAAGTAAAATGAAATAAAATTCACCTTCACAGTACAACATAAAATTCTTCTGAATCAAATGTGCAGCAAAATACCTTGTGTACATATCGTATGTGTGTGTATGTGCGCGCGCGTGCGTGTTTAATAATATATAATATATATATATATATAAATATATGTATAATTATTTCGAAGCTTCACAGACAAAGAATCATTCTTGTAAGGCGGTTTGCCATAAAATCCTGTGACGCGGTTTGATAGCACTCTAACGACGTGATTCAAGACAATCACGTTACATAATGTCGGTCTCGATATGGAAAAGCGTGTGCACGGTTATATTGCTCTTAATACTAACTCATTCGCTAGCTCCTCGTCTCCACGCTTTCCGAAGATGCGAGCGAGCGTAACCACGAGTCGCCCGCTCGCTTATGAGCGGATTGTAAGTAAAGGTGCGTTTAAACCAAAGGGATAAGAACGTAAAACGAGAGCAGGGACATTCGTTCGTCCTCGTTTGATGCAAATGAACATCGAGCAATCTGTTCGTAAACTTTTTTATATCAAAAGAGCTTCTTCATGACGTGTCCGTACGACCGTTCGTAGAGATTAGATGGAACATCTAAAATGTTTAATATGTATGTAGTTATTTCCAGTTCAGTCGTTACTCGGACTCGTGACAACAATATCTGATGAAGAACATTGTAATTATAAGTACACTCTTATACTGGGTGTGACTGAATATATATACAACCGGGCGTGAGATGATTCCTTATGAAAAAGTAAAAAGGCTTAGTTTTCAAGGAAACCGAAAATTTACCAAGTATGCTTGTATTTGATTAATTATCGGCTAGGTATCAGTAAAAAATCAGCAGAAGGTAATTTTATATGCACAAATAGGTAAAAAATATGAAATAAACTTTTTCCTTTAAAAGTTTCATATTCACATACATAACAACAGTTTGAACATGTAAGTTCAAAGTTGGCCCGTATATGATAACTTATTTTTTTCATAACAAAGAGTCTTGTGACGCTTTGTATGTTATTCTCCATTTTCGACTTATTTTCATACGTAGAATAACCTCCTGCCGATTATTTATTCCTGTCCAGGCCAGAATGAGCTACCTTCAGTTTAAGTATACTTGATAGATTTTTATACTCAAATTTCTCAAAAAGTAAGCTCTGTACGAAAAATATATAAGTATTCTTTTCTTACTTTTTCATAAGGAATTATATTCGAATGTTCGACGAACAATCACCAAACGACGAAACATTCGCTTGTCTGGTCTAAACGCACCTTAATAAGCCGATTTCACTATAGAGTCCGCGTGAAAGTCAGGACGTCCGGTCCTTCGTGACGAGCGCAAGAAAATCCTACTCGCGTTTGCAAGCTGTTATTATTGTTGTTATTATTGCATTATGTCGTGTCGAGTCGACTTAGTGTAATAATTTATCGCGTTCATGGTATTTTTCTTCGATACATCACGAACGTTGCACTTACGGTTGCTTTGCGGTATTTAATGTTATTCAAGTATTTGACGCATTATTCTGATATTAAAATGGTAACCGAATATATATAGTGGCAAAGTATTTCACTTTTACAGAACCCTTGTCACATTTTATGTATAGAAGGTGAAATCGTTCAGGTACAACTCCTAAATAAATTTAATAGATTCTAAATAGTGCTATTTTACATTAATTATACTGACTAATGACTCATTTTAACACATGTTCTAAAATTAAATATATACATATATATATGTATATATTTATATTTATATATATTTATATATTATATATATTATTATATTTATATATATATATATATACACACACAAATATAAACACATATTTGAATATATTAATAAGATAAACAGAGTACACTTTTACTTTTTGTCAATTATGCATCAAATCCTTCATGAATTCTAATGATGCATCATTTTCAGCATATAACTCAATCTATCACCTGAATGCGATTATCGCTGTTATGAATGCTTAATTTCTTGAAATTAGATTACTGGAATCAATTGATTAGTTAATACTACTTTTTCACTTTGTTCCATTTATATTTGCTGTAAAACATTATAATTTTATTCAAATGCTATGAGCTCTCACAAATTATTTAAATATTCCATTTTTTAAATATTAATTATTAAATGTTTTTTATATTTATACCAATTTATAAAAAACTTGTAATTGCTAATTATATTATTACCAATTTTTAATAATTGAGATACGAATGTTTTGACCAATCTGATGAGATATTCAATTACGAATTCAAAATTATCTATAAAAATTAACAGATCTAATTCCACAATTTACAAAGTTATACTAATCTAAACATTCCTGGATATCAAGGCTTAAACCAATCATATTCTATAATCTATCCATAATTTTATAATCTTATAGAATTATGAAAGAAGCATAGATTTCAAAAACAAAAATTATTTGTCAAAACAGAAATAAGATTTTGTAACAAACGTATCTATATGTAAGTCATTTTTGCCTAGGAGTTAATAAAAAAAAAACTGTTTATATTTAATGTTAACCATAAAACGAGGAATTGATGATTGCAGAAGAGCATTTCATTATTTTGCCTATATAATTATTATAAATTTTATAAATGTCGCCTTTTTTAATAAAATTTTATACACGTAGCTTTATACGTGACACTTCAAAATATCGTATATGTGATTTCTACAGTTCGAAAATTCTTGGTACAGAGCTGCTATAATTTCTTCACTTATAGTTTCTTCCAAAATAAATCAGGCATTGAAAAATTGTCGAGCTGGAACAAAGTATGTTTTATATTACTCTTCCCAATTTTATTTATTTTAGACAGCGCACGTGAATATTTTGATTATTCATGATTAGACTGCGGATTTCTATGCATTTATGAGAAATTTCGAAGTACCAAATGCACAGTAATAACAAGAATATACAGAATATACAAAATACCTAAAATATACTATGCTTTAAAATATTTACTAGATTAAACAATTTTCTATTTATATTTTTAATTATGTTTATAAGATCATGAATTTGCATAAATATTCACGATCCATTCATGACTATTCATTCATTTGATGATTATCCATCAAATCTTTTTAATACTAAATATACATAATTTCTAGGAAATATTTCTTTTTGTGATGTGTCTGATAGTTTATAGTAAACCAAAACTTAATGATCGCTCTAATAATTAATTATCGTGCCAAACTCAAACTACAAAAACACACAAAGAACATCTATTCATATGCACCACCCATCCATTCCATATATATATATATGGGTGTGTGTGTGTGTGTGTATATATATATTTGTTACATGTTTTACATGTTTGTAAAATGTTTGTAAAATTTAGTCGATGCTCTTTTCAACATCCTGTACGATACACATTTTAGACCAAAAAGTACGAATATTACTATAATTGCAATAGCTGAAATTCGAAGAAGTATTAATTATTTCATAAAGTTTGACGAACATTTGACGACCACAGTGCAACACAATTTCCGAATATTCAACAACCGCATGATTCCTCTGATATCTACAACTGTAATTCTACATGTACGATCTCACTGTCTGCATTATAGGTGCACCCACGTCGCCGTCATCCTGACCTGCCCGAGAAATCCTCATGAAAGACTGGGAACTCAGTACTCAGAATAGCATCGGTATTGTAGCCATTTCTTTTTTTATTTTTCCCCCCTTCTTTTTAAATAGCTCGCCATTGATCGCGGTTATTACGTTATTTTACGATTTGTTACTCTTTTTGCTGTAACTATTTTTTCTTCCTTTCTTTTTTCTCTTTTCTCTTTTTTAATTAAAATAGTGGTGATGGTAAATGAAAAGTGTTGTTGACACACTAGATGAGGATTGAAGTTTTTATTTTAGTAATTTGCTGACAGAAATAGCCTTAATTTATATAATTTTTCCTTTATTTATTCAAGTTTGATAGTTTTAATAAATCTTTCTATTCGGGCTTCTTTTTTCTTTTTTGAGTTGGTATAGTACTATGCTTTAATATGTCAAATATTTGACTGTATTCGTAGCTTATTGCGTAAAACATTTTCGCGATACACGTGGCGGACGGTGAATTTCTTCTAGGAGGCTGGATGAATTTCTAAATGCAATTCGCACGAGGTAGGTCATCAAACTCATCTATATGGTTTTTCTCTCACGTATTTTTTCAAGGCACGTGTCACGTGTTTGATTTTTATAAATGGAAGTGTTTGAAACGTAAACCTAGTAAATGGATAATAATAATTTTATGTAACTAAAAATTTAACATATTTAGACAATTTCGTAGAATTCATATATTCTTAAGTATTATAGATCAAATTTTTCTAATCGAGAAAACAATCGTGTTATTGATTCGATTCGAATGTAACCATAACTTGATTTAACTTGATTTAAAATTTTGTTATATTTAATATTTTCTATATAATGAATTTGATAATGAGATATTTTATATAACAAAGTAGCATAATCAGTTAATGTGAATATAGGAAATTAGAATGAAATACGAGGAAGTTGGTATTCAATTTTTACATAATAAATATTTCTATACGTGATATCTTTCTTTAAGCATATATAGAAATCAAGGATAACGCGCAAGCAAATATTTGCAAATAAAAGACATATAATTCTTTTTGTGAAATTTTGAGTGATGTGATTATATAATATTGTAGCACTAATTTCAAGTATCATAAATTCTAGTTTTGTTAGTTGTAACTCTCACTAAATCTTCTTTCTGCTTGTATAAAATTTCCGCAAATACGCGCTTATGAAATTTGGTCAAAAATCATTTCTTTTAATACGGTCGTCAGCTCACATCTATTGAATACATATTGATGTTAATAAAATTGATAATTGTGTGTGACTGTTTATATATAAATTATATACACTTATACACTTGCAGTATCTTGTAGCTTCTCTGTACATTTTCAAATTTGTTTCAAACCATACGAACATCGTAGTTTCGTTGCAGTGCTAATGAAATTTCAAAATGTTTCCATATAAGACACAGAATATACTCATAAAAAATTTCTACAAGCAGTCGAATTCTTCCGTGACCAACTGTACTTCCTCTATGATCATAGCATTTATGCATCATATAACGAATTATTCCGTGTAAAGTTACGTTTGGCAATTTAAGGATAAGTTAACTCTATCTTCCCAAACTATCTTAAATTCCACAACAATAAATAAGAGACTAACTTCGAACGATTTTCTTAACTTTTTGGGACATAGAGGGATGAAAAGTGTCCCACCTCTTAGTGCTTATATTTATAAGCATATGAGATGTTTCCATTCCACTTCAAAATATTAAGATAACTCCAAGCATAGCGATTCACAATATATCTCTCGATTTCGTTTAGTCACAGATATCACTAACACACGTTTAATAGACGCATAGGAAGAAGCATGTATTGATCTAGTCACTACGTGGTCAAAACTTATCCAGGGCATTTGTAGTTTTAAATAAAATTTCTGTGCAATTTCCTTTTTTTGTCCAAGAGTCCTTTTTTTGCCTTAGGATTCTGTATAAAAGTTAAAGTCTTAAAAAGTTGAAGTCGGGTATCCGCCGGAAAAACTAAACTAGGCTATACTATGCTATGATGGGTTTAAAAATATCTGCTTCAACACGTAATATACGAAACCGTTTCCGTCAAAAACTAAGCTAATTGTAAGCTGTGCTGTATAAGAATGAAATAGATGAATACGAAATAGATAGAACATTGTTGGTGGAAATTGTGGAACCGTAAACTTCGTGTATTTCTAGAACCAAATATTTTTGAACTCGACACAGCACAGCTTAGTTTTGTGGTGGATCTCCAGCTGTATTGTCTTCTTTTACCCCAACTTTCTTTCGTTTTTTAACCAACCAAATCAATCATTCGAAAACATATCGACACTCTGTATATCTATTCAACAAAACCTCAAACCTGCCGTGCTTTCCCAGAATCTCTCTCTCTCTCTCTCTCTCTCTCTCTCTTCCTCTCTCTTTCTCTCTCTCTCTCTCTCCTCTCCTCTCTCTTCTCTCCTCTCTCTCCTTCCTCCAGAGCGAGACTGGCCGCAACCGCGAATTACTTCGCAATTTCCCGAAATTGCGCAATCCGTGCAGGCTAATGGCCACCAGGTTGTTGCTGGTCGTTCTGGCATGGGTGGGGAGGCGTTGGCAATGGTGGGGAAAATAGTGAATAGAGAAGAGGGGTTAACGTTGGACGATAGAGAGTTGAAGGGATGGACTGCGGCGGAGGCCACGGGGGAGGCGACCATTAATTAAGCAAAATCATAAACCCGGCCAACCGAGAGAACCGTGGTTGCATTGAAAAATATAAACGATCCGGCAGGCCCGTTACTTTCACGAACAAGATCCGCGCACCGGTGTTTAGCTATCGGTTGGCTGATGCAGCCGAACAGAACTGCGGTACGCGATGCAGTTTGCGTCGGAGAGGGATTTTATCATTGGCACCGTTGCCGCGCCGATTGCGGTTTTAGCTCTTTTCACGTGTGTATTGGACATATCAAAGTTGCAAATTGAGAGAATTACAGGGAGTAACGAAAGTATTTGCATGGTAGTCTGCTTTTCCTCTTAATCATTTGGCGTACGATATATCTGAGATTAGTTCGTCATTGTATACTTTGGAACAGTTATGCTAAACTGAGAATATATATGTAACTTCATATTTTTGGAACATAATTAAAAGAATGGAATCTCGGTGGAGAATGTTGTAATCTATTAAATATTATAACGAGTACTACACATTGTATATTTCATATATCCTTGCGTATTATGTGAATTTTGTGGATTTGTGCACATTCAAATTTTGCATTAGCGCATACAAACGCACAGTTTATTTACTACGAACAAAAAAAGAAAGATTAAACATATATTTGTCAAAGAAGAAGCGTCGCTTTTTCACATTCTGCCACCCTCTGCTCGATTGACCAACACATTCCAAACTTTTTATATAAAATTCATTGTATATATACGTGAATTTTGTTTTGCTTTTATTTTCTTTTTTTTCTTTATTTTTCTATTTTTATTCTCAGTTTTTGCGTGTTTATAAATAGTAGATGGGGTTATTTTTCGGGCGATAGAGATTGAATGCCGGTTCCGTCGAGCGCGCTTTATCCTATTATACTCTCGTGTTTTGTTGGTTTTCTTTCTTCCTTTTTTTTTTCTTTTTTTTTTATTTTTTTATTTTCCCCCGATTGGTTTTGTTCACGGTATTTAGGTATCGGTTTAACGAGATCGGTTTTGAGTTTCGGTCGATCGGTCGACGCGTTGAACATCACGTTATTAATGAAATTGCATTGTCGGTACGAGAAGGCGATGACAGTTTGTAGATTTATTAAATCGCGTTTGTTGGGATATTTAGATGATCGCGTGTGTACGATTGTTTGTTGTCTATACTATGATAAATGCATAACGCAATCGCATAAGAAAGCAAGTGTTAAGACGACCTCTTCCACATAATTCTGCTAATATTATTGATGAAATTTTACAAGTCACAAGTTATAAATCATTAGTATTAACAAATTCTTTTGTGCGATATAAGGACAATAAGTTTATATACAAGTTATCCTATGTAACTAGGGCTAACTTCAGTTCTGAAACACAGTGAAACATAAAAAATAAATTTTAGGACAAAATTAAACAGTTTCGAATAATACATGATCTAGCATATATATTTATTCTGAAAGTGATGGTATTTTTAAAATTGTAAGGTCATCTCTATTTTTTAAATAGACTTATAAATTTTTTTATAGATCAATCGATGCGTTTTTTTATTTTCTATATTAAAGTATAAGGAAACTTGCATCTGAAATACAAGTTTAAAATACAATTCAATTTAAATATCGTCGGATTGAGTGTATGAGAGACAAGGGAAATATGAATATAAAAGTACTGCGTCTTTCTTTGTTTTTCATATGATAAGTTCTGTAAAATTAAAGTCGATATGCCTTTAAGCTAATCAATTTTCGATCTAAATACTTTATAATACATTCCTATAGGGAATGCAAAGATCTGTATTAAAAGATATATATATATATTAAAAAGTACTAAAAATTGTATAAATCTATTTGAAAAAATAGAGATGGTTTTTAAATATTTGAAACGTCAGACATCATTCGAAACAATTTAATCTTGCCAAATGAGATTATTTTCTTCTCGTATCTACCGTTTCAGGGCTATAGCTTGCCTCAAATTGCGTGTGGGATATTCTGTATATGAAGACACGAAGGTCATAGGAAAATAATATGATAAGTACATTTTTGTTGATCTGATTTTATTATCATTTCACGATTAAAGTCCAGAAATATAACTTTTAAAATTATCTGATAAATTGGCGAAATTTTATGGACACCAAAAGTGTAATTATTGATAAAAATTAGAATAGTTATTTGAAATTTGTTATTTCTCTGTCTGTTTTTTATTTTCATCTGTCAATTCTTATCAAAACTAAGTTTAAATATTAATCTTTCTAGCACTCTTTCATTGTAAATGATTTTCATATTATTAAACAGTTAACAAAATAATAAAAGCATTAATAAAATACAAAGAAGAAAACAATACATATATATAAATATTAAGATAACTGAGAAAAAATTGAATCTCGGTTATAAATGCTATAACACAGTGCTTCATTATGCATTATCAGAAAGTGGAACACGTTGCACCACTTATTAATCGTTATACCTTTCTTATCGATTCTATGTCTCTTAGATGTGCTGGAACGATGAAGAAGAAGAATGGGGCCCAGAAATGATTAATTGCGCTCATTAGTTGCCGAGATTTATTGTTTTGTTGCATTTGAAACATTAAAACGCATATTGAAACATTCTAATTGCACAAAAATTCTTATTTAATGATTGATTTCATTCTAAATACTCGTATTGCCTATGCAAGTAGGTTATTGAATCTAAAGACATATTACTCTATTCACTTGTTAATAACTGCTTATTAATAAAATATAATAACACCTTTTCAATTAATTCTTTATTAGATCTATATACATACATACATGGGATCACGAAAGTATTCGACCACTTGTAGATATCTTCAACGAATATAATCTATTTGTTAAACATTTTGAAATTTCATTAGCATTGTTTTGAATTTTTCATTAGCACGACTATCATGATCATATTTTTAAAATTTGAGACAAATCTGAAAATACTTATATGAAGAAATTACAAGATATTTAAAGGATATAGAGCGTCTCAGTAACTCTGTTGTAAAAAGATATTTTTTTTGTAATGATGTGAGGAATGAATTGTTTGGAATTGTTTGGTTCAAAGAGACACATATCATAATGTGAAATATTCTTTTTCATAGTCATATTTTTAGGCATTTAGATGTTTCCATAATTTTTTTTTAATTAAATTTTATATTTTTTTATACACCAGCCTATGCGGTTTTCTTATTTCTTGTACAAAATTATTAAAATATTTGTGTCTAAATATGTTTAATTTTATTTACAACATCTAAATACGTTTAATTTTAATTTTGTAAAACTTTATATATGAAAACAAGGAAAGACGCGAGAGCAGTAACCTTGCGCTTAAGTTTTTCTTGTCTTTCATGCAAGACAAGAAATTAAAAAATTTTTGTGAAATTAAAATTTAAATATCTTAAATTAAACATATCTACACACAAGTACCTTAATGCTTTTGTCTATGGAATAAGAAGAACTCATTGACGCACATGTAACGAAGCAGAGTTTTTAATAAAATGAAACATAAGAGCCAAGATTTTTCGTGCAGTTTTGATATAGGTGATTTAGTACGCAAAAGCAACGAGTATCAAGCGTAACTGTGCTGTCAATTTCCTCTTCGGCCGTGGTCGCTTTTTAACAGACAGAACAAGCACCGGTAATTATCGAGCAAGCTAATTGCCTGGACTATTTCTTGCGATAACTTCATCGGCAGGGATTCGATCGGACCCAATTACAAATCCCTCAACGTATTACCGGTGTGTATCTTGTGCCGATTCCCCGTGACACGTATACCTGAAAGAAATAGCAAAAGGAGGCGAGGGGGAAAGCGAGGTAGAAAGAAAAAAAAAGAGAGGAAAAGAAATTGAAAGTAAAAATTACCGGTCTCACTGGCTAAACATAGTGACCGCTGCGGTTAGTTTGAGAAAAATGGCCGATATATTCTCGACTACTGGTGGCTGGGGTACGTGGTCTGAAAGGCGAGCGTTAAAATAGTCGACGGATCATGTAAACTGGAAGGTGGATAATTTGTTCGACTAAAATGTTGAGCAGAGAACTGTGGTGATGCGTATATTGGTTGTTAGTTTTTATGTATTGCTTGCGTGTTGCATTTTTTCGTTTTGTCGATATCTGGTAAAGAAAATTATTAAGATATTTATGTATTTGTTTATTGTCGGACACATTTTAAACTTATTTCACAACAGTAATCACGTTCTTTTTCTATCCAATCGCATATTTTTCTTGAAGAAAACACTTTCAAGTGAACTTTTCAGAATAATGCAGATCAAAAGACAAATTTTTAAAATTAAAATTAATTAAAATGAATGGTTCGACCGAGTAAAGTTGGTTGAAATTACTAATTTGTAAATCTTAATTAAGAAATTCTATATTTTACATGGTGAAACCCATCAATGATATTTATCGTGTAAGTATAGAATTCAGATAAAAATTTAATATCTTGGAATGAAGATATGTATCCTAAATTAAATGTATCCAAAATTGACGTGGTTATCTACGACTCAACGATACCAACTGAGAATTAAAATTCTTATTAATATTTGCTTCGCGTGACTTCAGTTTCACAAGTTACAGAATAGCGAACCAATTGCACACAGTGTTCCTGTTACAACTGATTAAACGCAAGAAACACAAGAAACAGTTTCCGTTCGATCGCCGAAAGATCGAAAAAGAAACGACGCGCGTAAGAATCTAATTACGCACGTATTAGACAAATTTACCAATCGTAGAAATAATCGCGCGTGTACATTGAAACCGGACATGGTGCTCGTATCGAGAATACGTATATTAGCCGGTGTACTACGCAGCGGAGAGGCAGGCTGAGGTGTATCGAGGTCGACCGGTTCTCTAACAGCCGTCAGCCGTTAAGGGACATTGCGACACACGCGCAAACCATGGTTCTCCATCGTTTTCTCTCTTTCTCTCTTTTCTCTCGCCTTTTGCGCCACGCGAGCCAGAGAACTCCGAGAACTGCGAATAAATTGTTATTAACTCGACAGTGCCACTTGCCCTTTTGCCTCTTGTGAGACCTCAACGATTTAAAGAAGTTTTTAGATAAAGTTAACAACGAAGCTAAGAACTAACTAGACCAGATTCGTACCCTCTATAAATATTTCGTAATAAAGAAGAGATAACTAATTAATATTGGGATATTTACTTGTATATTAGCTGATATTTTGAATATATGATCGTAGTGATGGATATTGGAGTCTTTATGCGATTTTTTAGTTATGTGCCTTTTCTCTCTCTCTCTCTCTCTCTTCTTCTTCTCTCTTTGTTCACAGCTGTTGCGCCGCGCGAGTCCAAACATTTTGATTGTGAAAATTGCAAAGAAATTGTTATTCGTCCGATAGTGCCACTTGCTTGTCCTTTTGCCTATTATACGACCTCAACGATTTGGGTATTCAACCTTTTAGATAAAATTATTTATAATTTTAATTATATTTATTATTATTATTTACGATATATTATAGTAATTTTAGATAAAATTAATTAATCAATGGACTCAAGTACCAAGCAAACTAGATTCGAGCCGTTTGTGAGAATTTCGTGAGAAAGAGACGATAAGTAACTAACTAATATCAATGAAGAAGAATTTAAAAAAGTAGTACTCAACGCCTATAAAGCGAAATAAAACGAAATATTTTCGTACAAAAATGCTAAAATTGCAAAAAACATCTTGGATCTTAATTAACGTTTGAAGAAGTCAAAGGTATAATTGTTAAAAGAAACAGTATTTTGTTATTTTCAGTGTTTCAATACTACGACAATATTTTGAATTTTACAAAGAGGGTGAAGATATACTCATTTAGAATCAGTATCAAATAAAAGGATAGTTTTGCTAATATGGGATTAATCGAAAATATAATGGATTCTAAAACGGTTTTATTAGCGCCATCGTAGAATATGCAAGATGAAATTTACTTTTAAAAATTAATTCTGTAGATCATATTTGATTATAGAAATCTAAAGGTATTATAAAATAATAATATTATATATTTAATATTGGAAATAATATAATATAATATGTTATTAATAACTAATAAAATTAGAACGGATGTGGAAAAATTAATAATTCGTTTAGATATAAATAACAAAGGTAAGATGAGATATCGAGCGAATGATATTAACGCGTTACGCCAGACAATTAAAATCTTGATCGTTGGTTGAAATTATTCCAGTTATTTATGAGATCATATTAAAGTCATGCGTGAATGGAATTGAAACCTTCAGATGGCAAGATAAAAAATTATTGAATCATTTGAAAAAGTGAAAGGTTGAAGGACGTTAATTGGAACTTACACATATAGGATTATTTCTAATGTGATAAAATTGAAGAGGAATAACATTTCATTAGTAGTCAAATATTCTTTATTAGAATATAAACACTGTAACAGAAAAAGATAATAATGACATTCTGAATCTTCAAAATTAAATACATTATTAATTAATTATATATTATCACAATTATTCTTTTGATTGATTTTAAGATTAAATGCGTATTTTTACAATTCTTATGATCATTTCAAAGTTATCGATCGTTCTAATTTTAAATATCCATTTAATTTTTCATAAAACTTCATCGATCTATGATTTATTTTGTGTAAACTTAATAGATAATCCCCTTTTCGATATCGTTCAATTGTAGGTGACGATAATAGTTTCAGTTAATGTTTTATTTTCATTTGTATTCTATATTTTCCGTGATAAATGATATTTGCGATTTGTATACGTATAGTATATATCATATAAGCATAGAATAGAAATTAAGAAATAATTAATTAATATTAAAAAATAATAATTTAATATTAAGGAATAATAATTTGATATTATTAAGGAATCTAAGGTATAGAATACAAATTATAACACAACAGACTTTAAAATTGAATAACTTAACTTGAAATCCTGTTCATCATTTGCGAATTGAAACTAGAAAATACTAGACTATTCCTTTTTTCAATGATAACATATTAAAGTACTTCTTGTTAGCTAGACTATAACGTAAAAATCAGATTATGAACAAAAGTAGATACAATACATTCCTTCTTTGTGATATTCATACGGAAATAACTAAATTAAACTAAAGAGCCGTGATTAAGTTTATCGATGCTTGTAAGCTTTAAAGTGCCGAATATTACGCTATTATAATTAATCAATTTAAATTATCTAAATTATATGTAATAACACAATCACTGTTTTCAATTCAACATATCATAATTAAACAAGTAAATTTGATTATTATCAACACTTTTAGGTAACTCGGTTGTCTCAATACTCAAGTTGCTTCGCTGAGATTAACTATTAATTAACGTTACACTTTTTCTTACGAAGTACCTTGCAAAATGATACGGTAAAGTGAGTATGGTCAACATATGGTTTCATTAAAGCTATAATTAGTGCCGGGAACTTTATGAATAACCATTTCATAAAAACGAGTTCCAGCGAAATATATATATGTGTGTACATATTGCCTAAAATTGCCTAAAAGAGTCTCTATCAAAGAAAGAATTCAAACATGATATTACATAAAATTTTCTCTTTTGAATGGAAAAACGATAGTTTAAACATAGTGTTGGATAAAATTGTCTTTTTTGCAGAAAACTACACAAGACAGAAAAAAAAAGAAAATTCAAATATAATGTTATCTCTACATTATGTAACACTGTTCCCATGCACATGGGAAAAGTTGATAAATATTATGTAATATATTATGTAAAATTCTTTTCTTCGATCATAAAAATTTCATAAAAAAGTTACATTCTGTAAAACTCTTGAATTATACCATTTACCATCATTACATTTACATCCTATAAACATAATAAGGCTATTTATGATAAAATAAAATTTCACTGTAAAGTTAACATGTTCTATGCTAAGAAATCTAATTGGAAGCTATTTTACATCTCAATATCCGTTAAAGAATATATGTAAGAAAAGTATGTTTATTTATGAAAAGATGAAAGAAATTAATATAAATATTTTCGTAATTATATATAATTAAAAAAAATATATAATATGAATTTCTTTTTCTGAAGGTGACCTCGGAAACTTTGAAAAATATATATTATCATTTATACATATATCTATCTATATATACAGGGTGCGCCGTTAGAATCCGGACAAAAGAAGTTTTGTGCAGAAAGTTGTTTATTTAAGTCAATACACAAAAACACATGAAAATGTTGTTATATCTCATTTAAAGGGTCCTTGCTGAGAACTTTTATTCTATGTAACCACCCTCTGCCTCTATGACCTGCTCTATTCTTGCTCTAAAGCGCGAGCACGCTGACTTCAACTGGTCGCGTTTAATTGTCGCGAATTCTGACTCGATAGCAGCTCGTAGGGAGTTGACGTTGGGGTGCCTGCATTTATTAGTTTGTCTCTCGATAACGCCCCACACGTAATAGTCCAATGGGTTTAGGTCGGGACTGTTAGGAGGCCAGAAATCTTTCGACCAAAACATGTCCACATTGTCAGAGAGCCAATTTTGAACAAGATGACTTGTGTGAGCAGGTGCGCCATCTTGTTGAAATAAATACGGCCTTCCAGAAGCCGTAATTTCCATCCACGGCTTTATTACTGTCTTCAGGACCTCCAAATAAACCTCCTTTGTGATTCTTTCGCCTTTTTGGAAGAAGTGCGGAGGCATGACGTCGCCCTCACTTGAGACAACGCTCAAAACGTGAACACTTGCTGGAAATTTGGTTTTGCCCACAACAGGAACATCTTCGAGATTGTGGGCCAGCCAACGGTCGTTCCTCCGATTCACTTTGGCATCCACCCGGCGCGAAGACTTTCTATAATCGCCGCTCTTCTATCGTATTCCGGGTTTTGCTTAACGAGTTCTGTCATTTTGAGGTTATAGAAGACTTATTGACATATTTAACTAACTTCAGAGTCAATCAGCACAAACATCTGAATTCTAATATGGTGGGAACTACAAATTGAATTCTGTCCGAATTCTAACGGCGCACCCTGTATATAATCAATAATAATCATCTTAAAGCTATCTTTGAACTATACGTTATAAAGACAAAAAAATTTTCCATCGATCTACTAGCAACAAAATAATCCAAGCTCTAAGTTTGCATTACTTCGGAAAGTAATTGGAAGTATTATATTCCATATATTTCTCCGTTAGTTTACAATAATATAAAATTAAATAAAGTTATATAAAATTTTGTTTTCAAAACAAAAAAAGAAATTCTTATTTCGTATTTTCATCATCGCAAGAAGTAGCTGAAGTGTGTGCTAATTGAAAATATTATAGAAAAGTTTTCATTTTTTGTTCACTGTTTTCTGCGGAAAATTACTTGGAATACGCGTTTAATCTCTAACAGTGGCACTGTTCCTGCTTGCAACTATGTACTTAATACATATCTTCTTATCGTGAACACCTATCGTTGCGTTATTAAAAGGCGCGAGCATAGTTACGAAAAACAAACATGGCAATTGTATACGGTATTCCGGTTTCCCCTGTTGTAGTTCAATCGCACTTTCTCACAGCGCAGCGCAGCAATATGTGTAATAAACGACACGGTAAAGGATACTTTACAGAACTACCATATGAAAGATTAAGATATTATTTAATGACAGATTCTTTGTCGAGGAAAATCCGACACGATTGTAAAATTAGAAATTGTGGGTCAATTGTGGGTCGCGAAAAAATTACGGTTTTCGAAAGCGAGACTCGTCCCATAAAAGTTTAAGAAGTTCTTGCTTCGAGAATATTGAACAATATTTAAGATTTAAAATGATGGATTTTAGTTTCTTTTCTTTATTGACAATTATGTCTATGTAGATGCCTTTGGAATAACCATTAATAGTAATTCTAACTTTCATTGAAATTCAAATTTAATTGTATATTTCTATTTTATTTTCGTCGTACTATTTTAATTATTAGATACTATTTATATATAGTAGATTTGATTAAGGGTAATGTTCATTTAAATTAACTGATAATAGTTAATTTTTGTTCAGCTTAGTTATATTTTTTACATATGTAAAATAATAAATATTCACTTGAAATATAAAATAACAATCGGATCTTTTTTCTAAATTATCCAAAGATTGCTTTACTTATGTAAATTTTGTAATAGAGATTTAATGAGATTCAATATAAGATGTTGCGAAATTAAAAATAGGTTCTATTAAACTTTATAATATAATTCTATTAGTATAAAGATAAGGATTAACTAGAAAAGGAATAAATCTGTATATTTAATTTTAAAATCGAATGAAAAGAGAATGTCGTCTGTATAAGATTAATTAACACAGCATTAATATAAAAATAAACATTTACAAATTCCTTTCATTAAATATTCAAAGTAAAAAGTCACGTCTTTTTATTGTTATCTTAATAATCATGCTTCCTAAATTGCACAGATGCATTCGATCTGCTTGTACTTTTCTATCGTCTTTAATTGACCGTAATCATTTTGCTGGGAAATTATTGGAAGCAAAATGGTTGCGCACACGGATCACTCTATCGATAAATTAACAATTAACGATCCACAACTACCACCTGCGGCGGGGTCGGAATTATGGTTGAATATCGAGCCCTGGCGCTGGAAATCACGAATAGACTTAATACGGTATATTATAACAATCGCGTTGAATCGGCCGATTTAATGGCAACGCGGTGCGACGTCCTGCTCGCCGGGAAATCAATTTTGCATGCGGAAACGGAAAGAAATCGCATTCATAAGCGAGATTGATTCGACGATGCATGAAACAATTTTCAGATAACGTCCGGCGTAATCATTTTGAAATATTATATTCATTATGGATAATTATAATTGGCCACGTTCCACCGATCGAGATTTATGCTTATCGCTGTTTAAACGTCCTGTATAAGCTTCTGTTATGGTCGGGAAACATTATGGCCCATTTTGAATTTACGTGGATAGGCAGGATTTAATTTTCGATGCGAAGGAGGAAATTATTTAGAAGATGAAAATTTGTACTAACGTGTAATTTATAGTAATTTTCAAGATTGTAAGATTTATAAGGAGAAATGGAAGAATTGTAAATTATCCTTTCTATAAATATCGTTGGGAAAATATTAGTTTCGAAGAAAATCGTAAATTCAAGTAATTGTATTATAAGAAGTTTTGTTTTTATCTTTTTATTTATTTAAATTCAAAAAGTTTATTCAAATACCGTTTAAAATTAATAATCATAAACTAAATTAAGTCGAATTTAGTACATGGACTTCCTCTATCTATATACTTTGTATTCTTAAATTGAATAAATAGTTGACTTGCAAATAGTTTCACAGATCCTAAATTAAGCTATTTAAAGATTAGCGAAACTCGTTTCAATCGTCAAAAGATGTATTTGGTTGTATTGAGATCTGTTGGTTGGTAAATGATGTTTTATTTTTATTACAAAAAGCGCCATTCGTAAAAAAGATCCGTGTACTAATGTCTATTTATATCCTCACAGTGAATCGATCCAAAAATAAGATCACCGTCATAGTGGACGCACATCCACCAAAGTAAGTTGTGGCGGTGATGTTTGTTTAAATATTGCGTATTTTACGATATTTCGCGTCAAAGCATTTTAGTAGAAACTGCAATTGATTTTCTATAATAATTATCAGATTTCAATATAAAAAATTATTCTTCCATTCATTTTTTCTAATTCTATTAATTCGCTTTATTGCGTCCTGCCATTAAGAATTTCACTATTATAATGTAAACATCTATTTTTATTATTACTTTGCAATATTCTAAATTACACCGCGAATATTTATACAAATTCAAATTTTTATGGATACAACCAGAGAAGTAGAAGTATAGAATTTTACTAGAAAAGGTTAGAAAATTATAAAAATAAAGGAATATTATCTAAAGAAATATTTATTTCACTTGATGTTATTATATGTGTAATTTTCCTATTGTATGTATTTCATAATAATGCTAACAAAATTTTAAAATCTTTTGCATAGTGTTATGCGTGTTATATGTTATGTTATATATGTATATAACATAAGTAACAAAACACGTAATAATAAACACCGACTAATACAACCTTCTAACAAATTTTATCGTTTAACCCAAAATCTAAACTCACCTTCCCCCACCAGTTGTGTACTAGTATCTCTCAAAAATATCAAGCATCCAATCACTAGCATTCGTCACATGCCCAGATGTAAGGACTTAGGTACATCAAATGGTGTGAATCGATAAAAAGCTTAAGTTTTCTTCGTTCGAGCAGAAAGAGAAGACTGAAACTATGGCACTATGGCATGGCGTCGGTATGGCAAGAGTATCGGTATAATTTTGTAATCAAACAACCCGGCGGATGCTGTTTAAGGTTCGAAACAAGAGGTTGACGATGGTTTGACGTAGTTGATTCTCGGCACACCAGACAGCTCTCTGGGAAATCCGGACGAACCGGCCGAAGCAAAAGAGGGAAGAACGTGCACTGCGTATCAGCGCATGGTTCTCCCCTGTCAAGATCAAAGACAGGCGAATCGCGGTAAAGAAAGCAATCGTTCCAGTTGAAAGAAAGGGACGAATAACGCTGGTTGTACAGGGTGCCCAAGCACTTATGGTACAATAGATAAGGTGGCGATTCGACTTGAAAATAAGCCGAAAATTGAAATAAAATTTTTCTCAGGACGCTTCTCGAAGAAATTAAAAAATTTATCAGGTACGTGTTCAAAACACGTTCAACCTTTATTTTCACGAAAACGAGACCTTCTTAAGCGAAAAGACTCTATTTCATGTTTTTAACTTATTTTCAAACGTAGAATAACCTGATTGTTTATTCCTACCCAGTCAGAGATTAGCCATGTTCAAATAGACGAACTTATATAACTGTTGTATCCTCCAATTTCGATGATTTTAAAATATGTTATAAAGCTCAACGTTTTAAACAATTTTTTCCTATAACCATCGGTCTCTCTTAATTTCCGAGATATTTGCAAAAGGCTGCAGGTACTACTGCAGTGTATTTTTTCCTGATGTATTTTTACCAGCAACCAACACTGACGCATGCGCTACCACAGACACAGAATAATAAAATATTGGTAGAATTCATTCTAGTGATACCGGCAGCTTTTCGTGAAAATCTCGCAAACCAATCGTTCCGTAACTTTATTATATGTTTTATTTTATACATATATATAGAAATATATATCTAGAAAAACAGTTATTCAAGATATCAATTTCTACGACATATTTAAAAATCATCAAAATCGTACGGTAGTTAATCTTTCTGCAGTTTCACCAGAAGTTGTTTAAAACGTTAAACTTATATTCGAAAATCACCGAAATTGAAGAGAATAGAACGATTGCATAAATTCACTTTGAAATATACTAAACAAATTTTCCAAATTCCATTTTCTCAAGAACGAAGCAGCGTATGAATAAATTTTATTCTATATTATCGATTTATTTTTTCACGTAGAATCATCTCCTTGTAGATTGTATCGCGGTTCCTAGGACACCCTATAATGTGGAAGTAGATCTTCGTCGCTTGTGAAATCACGCGAAGGTGTGCACCGATGATCGTTAGGGCGATCGGCATCGAGACGATAAAAAGGGAAAGTCGTTTGTTTACTATATGTCCTAATGGCCGTCTTCGAACCAGTTCGTAATTGGCACGTCCGTATACGTTGCACTTCTTTCTTTCTTCCCGCGTTTTCATACTGCGGTTCATTGATCGTTGTTTCTTAGTAATAGGTTCAAGCAAGATCGCACACTTAATTTAAAATTTATTTTATCTTTCTTTTTATTCCATCTCCATTTGTAGTTACATTTTGCGTATTTAACATTAGAAATTATTTGTACTCTTAAGATGTATTCATACAATCTCACTCACTCGTAACTTTTATTCTCACACAATCTCAGACTGAGACAATCAAACTCACCCTCCTATACCAATATATTATATATAATATTACTTTACTAAGTTAATATATTGATATATAAGTTCATAAGCGTGTATGTAATATAAAGTAATAGGTGAATTTTGCACTTTGACGCTTAATTTTGAGTTTGTGTTATTACATTATTGAGTATATACATACGTAATTGTTATTTAATGAGACCTACTGGATGTGCAGCAACCTATTAACATTGTATTAATGTCGTTATATATTCGACTTTTATATTTTGAGCTATGTATCTGTACTTCGCTCATGGCAATGTTAATATTTAGGGATTTTCTAATGTCTTCGTTCGTGATATACCAGAGTTTCTCTGATTATTCTTAAGATTTTTGCATGCTCTGTTTCAGTTTCCTTCGCATTAAATTTCAATGCTTTGGACCAAAATAGTGTACCATATTTCCACAACGATTTAATTGACAAAATGTATTTGCCGTTTCAAGTGAATTTTTAGTCTCGAACTTCCCCTGGCTAAATAGTAGAAGATCTTGGTTATCTGTTCCATTTTTTCTGGTTTCTATTATATGCTCGCACTAAATAAACATTGTGTTCAATACTAATCCCAGATAGTTTACTTTATCTTTTTATCGTATTGCCACATTATTGATTCTTATTTCTGGGCTGTTCTTTTTGTTTAACGTAAAACATATATTACTATCTTTTTTGGTGTTTATCTTAATGAATCATTTGTCCATCCTTTTTTTGGGTTTGACGAAATTTTCTTCCAGTTTGTTGGTTGTTTGTTGTGTACATTCTCTAGTTTTAATTATAACTATATTATCCATAAACGTATAAATGTTCCCTTGTCCAAATTCTGATGCATCCGCGGTGTATAGAGAATATAGTGTTGTACGGCGACACACCCTATTAATTTTTATAGTCTTAACCTCCGAGTACTTCTTTAAGATGAGAATAGAAAATAAAATAAATAAATTATTATCCGATTCGAATAATTTTAACTGAATTCGATTTATTATTTCATATAAAGTAAATTTCAAAATATGACAGTAAATGACAATAAATTTTGCAATCTTGTTTGAAAAGTAAATTAGTTCTAAAGAAAGATCTGTGTATCACAAATAAACGTTTTTATATTTTCTTGCTGATATGAGATAATAAATATCTGGTATGAAACAAAATAATAAATATTTAAATAATTTATTTTCCAAATACATTAATTTCATGCTAAATAATATTATATCAGATGAAGTAACAAAGGAAATAACAAATAAAATAAAATAGATTTTGCTTGATAAGTACATACGTATTGATGCCATCGCTATTTGGACGTGCTTCGTCGGTACACTTGTCACAGTTCGCCCTTTCCAAGTCGTTGCACCTCATGAGACCCTTTTTCTGTCCTATGGTGGACTTTCGTGGCCGCGTTGTTCGTTTACATCGGCTTGGTTTGCCCAGTCATTCCTCGTGAATACTTCAGCAGAAACAGTCTGTACCGCAAGAAAATTGCGGTTCGTTCGTTTAAACGCGAATCGCTTTGTCGACGCCGACAACATGGTGCGACGCCACTTTTCGCGCTTGCACTTATTTATCTTCTCGTGTCCATGTTGCTCTTCATCTGAAAGTGGCTTGTTATATTGTCTGTAGGTCTATTTGGTAGAAAAATAATATTTAATTTTAATTTAATTCTAATTCAATTTTAATTTTATGTTATAATAATAAATAAATAAAGGAAACTAAATTAGTTATAATTTATAATGAATTAAATTAAATGAAAATTGGTAGTGTATTTGACATTTTTCGATATATAGTGAGAATTCTTTTTATGACGATTGATTGCTTTTGGTTATGTCTTTGATGTTGTAGTAAGGTTTCCATGAAAATAATGTTATTTAAAATATTCAAATAGTGGCAAGTACACAAATAAAAATGTTTTATTTTCGTATCATATGCTATATATATTCTTTTATTATTATATGTGTATATTATTATATATACAATAATTATATTTTTTCTCTTACAATTATCTATCGTACTATTGCATCGTCATAATTTATTATTATTACTCATTATTTGTAGAACAGCTTGGGATAAAATTACGATATTAAATGAAAGTTGCTCTGTTTTACTTATCATATAACATAAATGATATTTTATGTATATAAATCTTATATGTTTTAGTAATCTATAAACTGACGTAATTTCAAAGATATCCTTATAATAAAACCTTGCCTGTATAGTATAATTTCAATGTTATGTTTGTAGAAAATAAATTTATTTTGTATGGAAAAATTACCTTCAATTCGGATCGTATTCCTTAATTCAATTCTACTTTTTATAAGCTATTTATTTAAAATAATAGATTCCTGTTTTAAAAACTTATTTAAAATATTTCAACAATAAGAAGACGCGTACATATTCTTAGAAATATTCAGAATGAATTTTGTTTAAAAAATTATTGTTTATTCGTATTTTAAAGAAAATATTCAAGAAATACAGAAATCAGCGGAATATATACGCTAAATATGTAATAAGTATTGTATTCGTATACATTAAAGCTTATGATAGAAATAATGGATTGCAACATATACAGTTGTTAGAAAAAGTACCTGCACATCCTTATTTTCTAATAATTTTCATTGTATAAAAATTTTGCGCTTTTATGACATTACGTATTACTAAATGATATAATATGAGATTTAATATAGAGGTACTTGGGTTTAATTAATTCGATAGTATATAAATGCCATAATATAATAAAGACTTTTGTAGCCACTGTTAATATAATCTAGTATGTTTAATCACTTATGCATAAAGGCATAGGTTTTTTCATATTTACTGCAAAATCTTGTATTTTTCCTACCGATTACGATATTTCTCCAAACTAAAGATTCTTCCTGCCGTTTCTCAAAATCCCACTATCATCTGTCTTGTTGTCGCTCTTTTCAACGAAAAGAAGTCGTACGCATTAATTCCTGACTTAGCGAAAACGCACGCGTTCGTTACACGCGTACTGCACACATTGCACTCTCGTAACTCGCGTTGACGCGGACTAACGCTCGGCAAACGACGCATAGGTGCTGTCGCGAGTTCATGTGCGAGCGTCAACCATCCAACATAGCGACATAACTTTCCGGTGCAGACACGCTGGCTAACCCCGTGGTGCAACCCCAACGCAACGCACAGCGCTGAAATATCCTCGATGAAATTAGCGGCGAATACGAGTTAGGGTTGTGGTCGTCGTCGACAAACGGTTTCTCCTTCCATGTTCCATCACTTCAATCTTCGTGGCATTTGGTTCTTTTTGGAAAATGGAATTTCATTATTAACTGTCCATCGGTTATCGAAACATTTGTTTTTATAAGTAGGAAGGTGGAATATATTGTGATCATTAGTAATTGAAATATTTTTTTTAAGGCTAGACTGCAAACGTTCTTAAAATTAATGACTTCTCTGAGAAACGGAATTTTAGTATCAAGTGATCATCGGCTATCGAAATACGTATTTCTTTTAACAGTAGGAAGATGGAATTTTTTGCCTTTTATGGTGGGATTTATTGAGCTGACCATTATAAAAGAGTAGGTATAAGTTAAGATTTTGAGAACTTGAACTCTCTGTCACATATTTCAACTGTTAGAAATATTATTCCTTTAGTTTCATAATTGACTGATTTATATCTTAATTTACTATCACGATATATTTTTCTGATTCGGAAAAATGTAATCAGCTTCTTATAACAATAAACCTAGAACACTTGGAGTTACACCATTATGATTTTCCGCCCTCCGTATTACAAAATTGAAGACTACTTTCCTGAATGTACAGATACAAATTGTCCTTGAGAGATATAATTCATTAATATTTGCTAACTAATAGATGGAGCTGCTGCTTACGATACCACGTGATCAGTTCTATTTACCTCGAAGTTCCATATAATTTTCACTTACCGGTGAAAATATTATTTATTACAAAAATTAATTTTTTGTAAGCCGTACTTAGCGTGTGACTTGAAAACTTTTGAAGTATTTAATAAGAATAAAAATATCAGTGAAGATTATATATTTCACAGCATAAAGGAGTAAATAGTAAATTTTCGAGAAATTTCTTGAAAGCAGGATTGTCATACGTCCCTAAATTTAATAACATCTATCGTTGAATACGATAAATATTACTATAAAACACAGTAAGAGGACAAAATATTAGATTATAAAGATCTAATAATACTATTACCAACAGAAACGACATATTAATTACATCAATAATATAATTACTAATTATTACGAGATTCCATGATTCGTTCTTTTGCGTGAATTCATTTCATTACTTTTAAATAAAACAAAGAACCCGAGAAATATTATTGAGAGATATTTAATCGTGAAATTATTGTTTCCTCCATTTTCTGAATTTATAACGTTGGCATGAGTGATTGTCTTTTTGCACAACAATCCCGCATATCCATTCACTTTTTATGAATGCGTCGTGTTTAAACAAACGTTTCTCCGCGAAACAATCGGGGGACGAGTGATTTTCCATATTCGATATTAGCTGCTTTACGAGCAGATTAATTACGTTTGAATAATGCATGCGGTGTTAATAAATCTCCGCAGATCGCCATGCAGCGAGACGCGGCCGAATTATTTCACCAATCGCGTCTCTTTTCTTCTTCATCATCCGTTATACGTGAATTTCGATCAAAAATAATGCGAATTCCTATGGAAAATTTGTGAATAAAATCCATCCATTCTACGAAAAACCTGTAAATAAGTTAGTTTGCGTTGAATTTTGGGGAAACATATACAAAAACATCATGCTTATTTCCATAACTAATTCAGAATATAGTTATGAAGGCCACAAGAAGTAGATAGAGTAAATGTGTCGTTTCTTACAGAACTTTCGTATCAAGTACAATAAATTGTTTTGCGTTGAATTTACGAATAGAATATACGATATTTGATTACAAATTTTCTTATAAGATATTTTTTAGAAAAAGATATAGAAATAATTTTTGTAAAGTTAAAATACGTAACATACCCTTTTATCCTTTTTTAACTTTATAAAATATTATAATTGTAATTTTATTATATAAAAGGTTAAATAAATTTTAATTCTATTCTCTTTTTTGATAATAATTCACTTTATGCGTGGAAATCACGAATTTCGATTAAAAATAACGCGAATATCTGCAGAAAATTTGCGAATAAAATGAATAGTATCGTGAAAAATTCATACATAGATTGTTTCGTGTTAAATTTATAAGTAACATACAGATTTCAATTAAAAATTTCCAAGTAAAATGCCTACTTCGGTAAAAAATTCAAAAATAGAATATGAATTTCGATTGAGAAATTTGCATGTAGACTGTAAATAACGAATGTAAATTTGCGAATAGAATTCTGTGAATGTTTCAAAATTTTCAAATTTTTTGAACTTTTTCTATGGGAAATGTAAAATAGGTTACAATGTTCAGCAGAAATTTCATGAATAGAATCTACATCTACATAAAAAACTGTAGGGTTGGTTCTAATTGAAATATTGATTTTTGAATAAAATATACATTTCATCTCTAAGCATATAATTAAACATGTATGAGAAATTTCAAGTCTTTTCCAATATAATAACCTAATAATAATTTTTAATCTTAAAAGTTGCCTCCAAATAATGCCTTTAAATGGAAATATCCTTAAGAATCAATTAATGGGAAGATTAATTTATATAGATGTTGCTATTCAGAAAATTAGATAGATAATATTAAATAAGCAAATGTTTCATGTAAACGATATACATATATAACGATACATGATATGATATACAATATACATAATAATATGTACATAAATAATTAAGTACTTTTTCGTTGAACATATATATTTTCTTGTAAAATTCGTGATTGAGAGAAGAATATACTTATTAGCAGAGTGATGAATGGACTACGAATATTTATGCAGATTCAAAATTTTGTGATTATAGCGAAAAAATTGAAACCTCGGTAATGATTTTTGTTACCTACTAGATATATAATATCTAGTTCTGATCGTTATAACGAATACTCTACATTGGATGTTTCATAGATTTCTGTACATTATGTACAATCTGTTCATTTTTGTATGTTCGAATTTCGCATAAAAGTTCGCAGTCTAACGATGAATCTTCTCATAAACAGATTGAACAAACTTTCATCTTGATTACTTTGAACCGTCTGACGATTTTATACCTAGGTTTATCATTTTACGATCGTTGACACTTCGTTCGATGCCAGATTCGCTCGTGTACTGCATACTAGTGGCGTAATTTCGCGAATGATATCATCGTGTGATTTATAATACGTTACATACACTGACTTAGTTTCAGAAATGATGTCATCTGATGATTTGTACTAGTGACAAGATTTGGTATAAGTCAAAATTATTTGAAAATTCTTTCAATACAAATTCATTTCAAAAACATGTATTGTTTAGATTTTCTTCCTAAATTGTGTGAGATTTTGTTTGTCAAGATTATTTGTTGACATTTTATTTTATGTAAAAGTAGATATTTTTATATAAAATACATTTGTTAACTTCAATGCAATACAATTTTTAGAATATGGATAAATCTTGTAGAATTTGATTCTTCGTCCTCATTATTTTGAAAGTGCCTTTTTCTTTTTTTAAGAAGAATATGTGATTAAACAGAGAGCAAGAATTATGAAAAGTTATAAGTATATCCTGAATGTTTATGTACATTTTACATTTATATATATACAATTAAAGAAATAGAACTCGAAGAAGGATTTTCTTTTTAATTAGGATTTAATGTCTCATGAATTATAATGTTATTAGCGATATCATAGGGAGACGGGCGATGTGGTACATCACATTACGCTATTTTATTGAGTAACCCGGTTTCCTATAAGATATTCTAAAATTAAGCGTAATATCTAGCCCAAACTGCTATGGACCACCTACAATTCAACGATACTATGAGCGTTATGTTATGAGTGTAATGAATGTTAATACAATACTTAAATTATATTTATTAATTTTCAGTTAAAATATTTGAAATTAAAACTAAGTTTGAACTCAAGACGAAACCTGCTTTGGTCGAATTAAAATCATAATCTGTGTTTCGTAAGTGTCACTGAATATCACAAGCCAAGAAGTTAAAAGACCATTATTGTGTGTATTTCAGAAAAAACGGAAAGTTATAAATATATATAGTATACAGTTTCCGATAACTAAATTGTTGTAAGTATCCTCGAAAATGTTAGTTAATGATATTTTTAAAAATATATATATAAAGTTTTGAGAAATTATACATAATATATGCAGTATTCGAAGAATCCTGAAAATTGACTAATTACCCTTACTTTCACCGTCACTAATATTTTTCATCACTTAACTGCAGATTTTTATACATTTATACAAAATTTAAATATACAGAAATTGCACACAGTGTATATAATATATAAAAATATATAAAATACCCAAAGTACAGTACTCGGTATAATCTTTACTAGGTAAAACAAATTTCTATTTAAATTCTATTTCATTATTGTGTACATAGAAATATAAACTTGCATAAAAATCCACAGTTATTTATCACGGACACTTGATAGTTCGCATAATTAGATGTAGGTAAATGGGTCGCGAACTTCGTTCCACAGTCGGTGTTCTTAATGAATCGACAAGGATGAAAATCACGGTTTCGGAGAGGTCTTTGATCCTTCTTCGACTTTTAGCGTGTGCCATCTTCCGGTCACGATTCGATCGCTTGGTCACGCTTGAAATGCTCTTTCTCATGAAAGAACCCTCTGGTCCGTGTCTTCATCCGATTTAAAGCATTTAGAGGACATTAAGGCGTGATCATATGAATATTTAATCGAATTGTCGGGCATTTTAATTTATTCAAATTAGACGAATCCGAGGCTAACGTTTATTCGTTTCAAACTAAAACATAAGTCACCACTGTGTTTGGTATTTAAATAATAGTCCTTTAATGGAGTAGATACCGCTTTGAGATAATCGAATTCGAAGAAAGAATTTCTTAATTGAACGATTTCGTTTAATAATGTTATGGTTATCAGTTATGTAACAATTGAATGACTTGGTAAAATCTTTCTGATTGATTTCGTGTTTCTTGATAACAAATAAAATAATACTTAGCTTATATTTATAGCTGATATTTAACGCAATACAAGCTTGTATTGTAACACAAAGTTGTTCAAGTAAATGTTATTAAATTCCATAAGAGCTATTCAAACGAAGGAAGAAGAAAACGTTTTTAGGAAATTAGCAAATAATTCACATAGATATTCTTAACTTCACATAGGTATAATATAACGCCTAAAAGTACCTCATTTTTCTAAATATAATAGAATGCTATATCGGCGAGATGTACCTGATTCTGGATAATTCACAAAATTTCCAATTTATACAATATGTTATAAAATCATATGGAAAAATGTTTGTATTTGTAAATTGTACATTTTATATTTGTAGTTTTGTACGTGGAAAAACAAATTATAATACATCTATAATTAGGATACTTAACACTTCTACATTGAGAAAAAGAATATTTACTATGTATAAATATAAAAAGAATTATATTCTTGTTGAATTCTTGATCTTGACATCACTTGATAGCTAAGATAGTATAATTTAATTACATAATATAATAATTATTATTATATGATTATTATAATAATATAAATAATATAACGATATAATTTAATTGAAAAAGTAACAACTTCTTAGCTTCATATATATCAATTTCCCAAGAATAGGTTATAGATCTATGAAATTTTGTAAACAATCACTTGTGGAATGTTCGATGGAGCGTGAAAGTACACGTTCAACCCTATAACTAAATAGGAGAACAGTTTTGATAACATAATTGAGTTGATTATTGGAACTGATAATTAGAAATGATTATTATTAAATTTTAAAAGAATACGATAACCACTTACCTTATTGCTTGTATGGCATAATTTTATATTTCTAGGACAACCGGTACATAATTAATCCATAAAAATCATTTAAAACGAGACCAAGGATATAGGAAATATTTAAGACAAAGAAGGGAGAAAGAAATTGAACATTTCATATTTTTAAAATGATATTAAAAATTGCTTATTCACTGGTTGTATATAAAATGATAAGATTCGTTTCAAACGGGATTAAAAACACGGAAGATATTTAAGAGAAAAAACAGGGAGAGAGAGAGAGAGAGCGTATATGTGTAAAATAATAATGGCACATTAATCGTTCGTTGGTCTAATGTGATAAGGATATTTCATCGATCGGTTGGAAAAAGAACGAAAAAAGAATTGAGAGAACAGTTACGCGTTTCACGCATCCGGATGAGCGCTATTAGCTATTTGCGGTTTAGTGGTTTCGTAATAAGCACGATATCCTTCTAGACAAGGATCCCTGCGTCCATTTCCTCATTATTGCGGTGAATCAACAGGCTAGTCAGTATTGTCGCGCCTCTATTATAAACTGGTTCGCGTCCTTTTCCAATACTCTTCCTTTATCACTTGCGTGAGAAAAAATTCTCTGTTTGCTTCTTTTTAATGAGTTACTTTTGGTCGTTCGTTTACTAGTTTTACGATTTACAAATTTTTCCAAATTTTTCAAGATTTCCAATGTAGGATTCTACAGGGTATAACTTAACTGGTGTAAGTTATATGTATTCCTCAAACGGTAGAAAATTGCAGACAAAATTAAATAGTTTTGAACGACCTCGTGTAATATCAATTCTGCAAGTGATGATGTTTTAAAGATTTTAACGTCGTTTCCATTTATAAATTTTTTTATACATCAGTCGATACTTGTATTTGAAAATGCTTAGTTTAAAGGATATTTCAATTTTAATTGCATCAAATTGAGTGTATGAAAGACAAAGAGGATATAACTATAAAAATACTGCATCTTACCTTATCTTTCACACGACAGATATTACAAGATTAAAGTTGAAATATCTTTCAAACTAGTCAGTCTTCGATCTAAGTGGCTTAATACCTTTTTATAGAAAATATAATCCATCGATTGTTGTAATAAAGAATATTTACATATTTCTTAACATTAATAAAATACTTTAACATTAATACTTAACATTAATAAAAGAAAAATACTTTTTCCCATCCCCTTGCATATTAAAATATTTAATTGGAAATATTAGAATATCCTTTTGATACCTATCTATTTTCTTAACATTCGGAAAAACAATTTTCTTAAATAGAGAAATATTCTTCATTGCGATCTCACAGTATAAGGAAAATATCTCAATTATGATATGAAAATATTGAAATGGAAATATAACTCAAACATTGTACTTAGTTATATTGTACTGAGTTACAAATGTAACTCAAATCGTCGTAAAATATATTTTTTTATATCGTATAATTCTAATAAAAGATATCTATGTAAGTATCTACATAACATTCGCAAAAGCAACTTTTTGTTGTTCTAAGCAACCTCTAGGTACTGCGCAAGGAACTAGCTTCGCAGGTTTCAGGAGAATTTACGCAAGCCTATCTAGGCGAGAGAGCGATATTCCTGGGTTTTCGCGAGCGCCGCTCGACCGAGACGAATCACTTTCCGCGTATGAATCATCATTACGTTTCTACGAACACACGGTAAATTACAAATTGCATTTCCTCGCCGCGGACAACCTGAAAGCGGTGTAGCTAGTCGAAATCTGGAGTGAACGCCGAGCTAGGTGCTCGAGGAAAAGGAAAAGGTCGAATTATTCTGTCGGAAGGACGCCGCAGGCTAGTCATTTCGCTCCGTGTACCGTGTCCCTCTTCTTCTTTTGCTCTCTTTCTCTCAATCTGACTCTTCTTCTCCCTCCCCTTCTTCTCTCTTATCACCTGTGAACATACAATTTAATGAATCGTAACCGCGTTATCCTGTGTTGCGTAACTGGGAAACCTTAGATTAATCGTAATGTCTCAAAGGTGAGAATCTTCTGATTTATTTGGTTCCTCTGTGAATACGTACTTGCTGAACTTCATATCATCATCTTCCACAAACATATTATATTATATGTGTTATACAAGACACATTTTAAAAATTAATACTATAGTGTCAACCAACTATCATAATTGGTAATATCTTAAACGATTCTGAACATTTACATACATTAGTGGGGTGCAAATATCGTGATTATATTAAGAACATTTGAAATCAATCCGAAAATGTATAGGTATTGAAGTTAGAAATCATTTATTGCAAACAGACACTTACGATTGGTGAAAAATTAATATACGAAATGAATAATAATCTTAAACGTATAATTAGTGCTAAAGCTGGTTTGATTAAATAACCTAACTGATTGACTAATACATAGTAGATAAAAAATTATTCAAATCCTTTGATCATCTTTGCGAAGTATATGTTTACTAAATATCTTGTAATATCTGTATACATTTTTACAAAATTTCAACATATTTTGCATAGTATATTGATGGCAATTTTCCTCTATGAGGACGAATATCGTATGGTTCTATGATTTCCGGATTGCACGTTAAATTTTTCAACGCGAAGCTCGCGCAAGCGTGAACGAGACTCACGTTGACCCGCTCCGATGGCAGATAAGCAATCATAGAATAATTGGGCTGGTTCGCGCTCTTACTTAGTTACGCAAACAGATCAATTACCGCAATTATAATTAGCGGTTATATGTTGCAAGCGAGATTGTCGCTTCGGTAAAACGAACCGTGACGAATGAATCCGTTCCGCTTCGTTAATCTTTCACTCGGCACCAATTCATCGCGTTCGATGAGCTGTAGAAAAGATATAATTTTGATTTGTGAAAATATGCAAACACTTAACATAAGAAACTTTTATAAATGTGATATGTTATTATGTTTTATGAGTCGTTACTATCGAATATTATATATTATCTTCGTACTAAAAACTTCGTCTGTTAAAGGCTTCAAGCTTCTATCTACTTACGTTTTTATCAATTCGTTCGAAACGTACCTACTAATCTATTTTAATTCCTCACTATCTATATCAATTAGTATCGATTTTTAAGACAAACACAAGTCTGCCGTATTATATCTATACTCTATACCAATTAGTATTCATTCTCCCCAAATATGCTATCAAATATTACCAATTATCTTAAATATTGTCCAGAAAAATCCATATGCATTTCCAGAAATCGTGTAAATGTTTCTTATTATAGTATAGCGGTATATGCGAGTGCACGATATTCTTGGACGATTTGAAAGTTTTTTTTTTCTACAGCAACGAGTTCGAAAGGAAGAGTGTTGCTCAGAGTGCGTCTTTAATGGGCACTCGAGAGACTCACGACGAGGTGAGGAGAAAGCAATGGGATGAGAGGAAGAAAAGGCTGGGGGGTATAGGATGGGCTGGAATATTAATAGAAGATTTCTGTCCTGACTAATTTACCGCTTCCGTTAGCTTGACGCCGACCTCGAGACTGCTTCTTTGACGCTGTCCTCGCGAAACCTTTGTGTTCGCCTGCGTTCACCAGGGATTTTGTCGAGTCGTCGATCCTCCAGACAATCGCGATGCCTTCTGCTCCGATTGCTCCAGAAAGCGATAGGCTTAGAAGTATTTGTTCCAATTTTTTCACAGTGTTTTCTTTCTTTTCTTTTTCTCGTTCTTATTGAAGTGGAGTGAGTTATTTATTGGTAGTCTATGAATTTTTATGCATTTATGCGAAATTTAAAGATACATAAGTTTAAAAATGCATATAGATATATATACTATACAAAAATATATAATTTACTTACAACAGAATATCTAGACTGCGGTTTTTATGTATTTATGGAAAATTTTATGGTGCAAAGATACACAAAACGTACATAATATGAAAAAATGTATAAAATATCAAAAGTGTGATACTCGTTATAATTTTTAGTGGATAAGACAATTCTCTACTTAGGGTCGATCTTTTAAATTATATTTATAGGAATATGAATTTACATAAATATCCGCAGCCTAGTCATCACTTTTTTTTAGATAAAACGATTCCTCTGTTTATTTCTGTTTATTTAATTCTGCCCATAAAAACCTACATTTGTATAAAAATCCGCACTTTTCTTACTGCAAATGAAGATGTCTCCATAGACTTAGATGTGTTCATATGTATATAGGTTTGAATGCATTTGAATTTGGAATTATTAATTTGAGTTTAATGATTTGAATGGATTGCTTGAAGCCTTTATTAGATATTAAAAGTATTGATTTGTAATCTGTTTGAAATTATACTAAATAGATGATTCTAATTGAGCTAGAATATAAATTGATTCTAATTGAAGATCACACAAAAAAACATAATATTTGTAGATTTTCTGATTTTTATATCGCTTGGCAGTTAATATTAACAAAATGTTAATAGTATTAAGGAAAAACGATCTGCCGTGTGTAAAAATACATTATTTTTTAAGAACAGATAGTAAATCCAAGAAATTTTGTATAAAGCCAACGGAATAATTTATGTCGCGACATTGTTAAATGGAAAAAAAGCAATTTAGTAACACGGACTTAGTCTACAGCGTATTAAATTTTTGAATAATTCTCTTAATCTATGTGTTAAAATAGGCCGAAAATTTCAAATAAAACTTTTTCATTTGAAGAGAAAATTGAACTTGGAAACCTGCCAAGTACGCGTGAACGCTATAGTGAGCTTTCGAAAACAGTCGAACATAAGATCAGAACGCTTGAAAATACAAGGGATTCGATCATTCACTGAAGTCAACGTGTTTTGTAACAGACTTGTTACTAATGAAACACCAAATGGTGTTAATGGTTAATGGTGGCAAGATTTTTCAATTAATTACGGAAATAAATACGATACATATATAGTTTTTTTACAGATTTCGTTTATTGGCAAAGAGACATTTTTGTTGGAGTTCGTGACAATCAATCTTCTATCGATATAAAGAAGCGATAAAAATTCTATCGATATAAAAAAGATGCTTCAGAAGGAGGATGAACATTTATGGAAATAACAGGAATTGTTAATTATTATCAATTAATCGTCAGAACGAAACTTTTTGTCATTGTTTCAAGGTTTTATCAAAAGCTGTAAATAGCGTACGAACGTGCCAAACATTCTGGCAACGTTGTCTGCATTGTAACGTGAATTGTTTTCTTATCGCTTCACATGGAAGAAATCGTGACGCATGGGCAATCGCGTTGAAATTCACGTCGATTCGCATTTTTGGTTTTCGGAGATTAATGTTATGTTTCGTCAATCAATTCGTTGATAAAACCGAGTTTACTGAATTCACAGGTTGATACAAAAGCAATGGAACCAGTTATGGTAACAATTTCCAATTTATTTTAATTATTTTAATTATAATTGATTTCATTTAACCTTTCTCATTGAATAATTGTTGATCTTAAGAAAACTGTTAAAACTGGAGTTTATATTCGATATATTGATAATTTAGAATTGTGAATTCTGATTATTTGTCCCACATCGGGATTAACGTATTCTGATCCGATTAATCGGCTATCCCAATTATGTGAAGTATTATATACGTACTTAAAAGTAGTAGTTAAAATTATATAAATAAAAAGAATCATTAATGTTTTCATCAACTGTCTTTAAAGTCCTCCTAAGTCCTAAGTCTTTAAAATCATTAATGTTCTCATCAACTGTCTTTAAAGTCCTAAAGTCCTCCAATCGGAGCAAAATAACAAACTTATTTAAAAAAAAAATAAATAAATAAATGAACATTAAAGATTTAGTTTATATAAAAATCTCATTCTTTCAAACAAAAGAGGAATGCGAAACATAAGCAGTGCGACTACGAAAAGATGGCAAGCAAAGAAATGCGGGTCTGATTGATTGTTTCTAATAGATTCAATACAATTATACAGATAAACACGCATTTTGATTGACAGGGTCATATTACAAAAAAAGGTGATTTAGCAACGCGTGACCATGAGCGAAGAAGGAGAGTAGTCTTCTTGTCCCGTGCCCTGCGCTGTGCCGCATGCTGTCTTTTCTAAAGTACTGCAGTCATCTGTCTCAAATAAGGGATATGCTGCGAGCTGTTTCAAATACGAGAAGAAATTAGATTTTATTCTTTGAGCTTTGCCCCAAATAAACGGCTGTCGCGATTAACCGATGCTACAAATAAACGGAATTCGCTGAATTTATTAAGTTACTTGTATATTTATACATAATTAATTTCATTATCACGATAAGACACCTGTTGGAATGGAATTATATTTAAATCACTGATTAGTCATATTTTTTATGAGTTTATTAAAAAACCTTCCTTTGAAACATTTTCGAACACTGAAGGACTGTTACCTATTATCGAGACAACAAAACGAAGACAATTTCTATATAATTCTAGCATTAAATACAACATTCTTCATTGCGAATCGAATAACATATTGTATTCGTACAATCTAATATCTAATAAATACCTGTAAACACGTTAAAAGCATATTTCTAATATATCCTATGTTATAAACTAGAACACCTTAAAGAAAACAATAGGTCTTCTGCCTTATTGTTAACTTCTCGGATTATTGTAAAGATATTATTCTAATCCAATCTTGTTTTACTGAAAATGCAATATTACACAACAATTATTATGTAACAGAATATCTTTAAGTTAAAGTTAACTAATATATCGACAAATCGGACATCTTATGCCAAATATTTTTTAAATGTAAAGATTAAGATCGTTGAAGGTAATCTGAATTCATATGCATTAATTGTTTATACATCCTTTATTTCAAGAGGAAGTATAGATTATATATACATAATTTTTTTAAATTGTTATATTATAATCTTCCAATAATAAGTAAAACAAGTTACTGTAAGTTGGAGTTGATACTTTAAACAACTTAAAATTAGTGTTCAAACTTCAAATGATAGTTCATGTTTAGACAAATGAAATTTGGACAGTTTACTTAATTAAACGTCAACTAAAAGTTTGTCAAAATAAAATTCGGATGAATGAAATTCTACTGACTTCCTATAAAAGACATAGAATCTTCAAACGTTTCGACACAGGAGTAGAATGAAATGCAATTCACTCTGTCTTCATTATAGTTCATTATTAAAAAATGATGCTCTTGAGCGAGAAAAAAGATTCGCGAGCGAAAAACGAATCACGTCATCCTGTTCAGTCGCGTAATTGCGCTTCGCATTATTCAAACGGTCCGCGTGCGCATCACGACAGTGTTTACACGCGTTTGTGCACACGCACTTATACACGACGCAACGCATGTAGCTGCACCGTGAACCGTGAGTAATGCGCGTGCATTGGCGCAGCCGACTACCGGATAGCTCAAAAACTGCGACATTGCACTTAATTCGCCCCCGATTCTACAATTGTACATATAGTGGCTCACAAAAATATTGCAACACTTTTAGAAACCTTTTATGTATATATTACACAAAATATTTTAAAATTTTGTTAGTACTGTAACGAAATACGACTATCATGACTATATTATTAATTTTATAAGAAATTATAAGATATTTAAGGTACACTCCTCGAAGATCATCAAAGTATTGGAACAGTATTAATTATCACTTAACCATGATATTTAATGAAACCATCTTTAGAACTTATTGTAGTTGTATGTTTGCAATAAATGTATTGTAATATCTATATATATTTTTTTTAATTGGTTTCAAATTCTACTATTATAATCATAATTTCACTCTTAATTTTATTATTATAATGCACACTCTGTGTTAATAAAAAAAATCTATACTCAAATACTTTTGTGAGCCATTGTGCATTGTAATTGATATTGAAACTAAATTAATAATCATACGAAGGCTACAGGAGAAAAACATAATACGGCACATTTTTCATTCCTTTCCTTTTTCTTTTTTTACAGGAGAGCAATGTTTTGATTCATTTATGTTATTATTCATTAGAATTTCTAAAATTTAATAAAAAAGTTATCAGTTTAATACGCTATTAAATCATCCGATATTATCAAAATTATACTTTTATGTAATTTCAGGATTATATATATATATATATATATATACTAAATAAATAAATACACACACACACACATATATATATATAGCTATAACGCTGCTGAATAATGCTATAATTCGATACGTATAATATCGATACGTTATATGTATTGCTGTATGCATATTTACATTAATTCGCAATAGATAACACGTATGCCTTCGCGTATCTTCTTGATGTTTTCCTTTATTCTGTGAGGAGGCGAGAATAGATTTGGCACATTTGCAACGCGTAAAGTAAGCTCTATGGATTTATCTCGAAGCATGTCTCGAGAGGAGATCACATGCGAGGGGATATGGCTCTTGCAGGACCTACATATAATGAGTAGTATGGACAACTTCCGAGCAATGAAATATCATTTCTGTGCGAAAAAAGTTACAATTGTTTAGGTATATCAGTAGATAAAAGTATTGAATAGCAAAAAATGCCATGTAAAAAAGAAGAAAACAGTCTCAAAGAATTGGCTGATTGCTAATAAGATAATATTGCGTTTGACCTCATTTCAATCAGGTAAATCTCACCAATGTGTTAATGAAATTTTTATTAATAAAACATTTCGATTAAACAAATTTCGTCGTTGCACAAATATTATCTCACCGATACGCCGAAGGTGAAATGTGCGACCTAATCAAGTACCTGAGATCAGGTGACGGGGACGAGAATGATATCCGTTTCAGGTATGGCAGTGAAAACTGATGATTTAAACAAAGCAGCCTCACAGTTTTATCGTATCCCGCCAGACACGGGTGCCCAAAAATGAACTTGTATATAAACAACGAATTCGTATCACGGTAAAGTCCGTGCAAATCGAAATGAATTCCAAAAAAAACGTGCGTCCCAGAAAGATTTTCTTATATTACGTATGTGGAGATTTCCTATGTTTATGGGATATAAAGACCAAATTCTAAATGGATCTTTATTTCTTACAATCAGCTAATACTTTGACACCGTTTTCTTTTTTACATGGCATTTTCTCCTCTTCAATACATATATCTATTGCTATACCTTAACAATTGCAACCATTTTTGGCATAAAGATGATATTAGTTGTTTGTTCACTTCAAAGTCAAAACGGATACTGGCCATAAATACGGGAAACTTGGGTTTCGTAAGATCCAGAGTAAATCTTATGAGACCCAGCCAGAATCGCATGAGACCTCATCTCGATGCATACTTCGAGGAAATTCTCATCGTGTATTGCCCGTATGACATTGTGCAAATGCTTATTCGTGTTCTGTTTTGGTACCGTTATATTTTTTTTACTTTTTATGTCCTAATGGAAATAATAGATCATATATCATATGTTGGTGGATGAGATTTGGAAATCAAATGCGAATGTTCACATTCACGCGTGACAGTGAACAAATCGAAAGAGTGTTCTATAACAAAACATAATTCATCATCATCACACTAATAATCACATACGTGTGTGCGTGTGTACATGCAGTTAATATTACATTAAATCCCATTTTAAATAGGACACATATTATACCGTCTTTAGAATTTCGGAACGCCCGAGAAAACCGAAGTTTTATCATTTTCATTCTGCCACCGTTAAATGAAATAATCTTTCTGGTACGAAATAATATGTGTATAATGTTTATAGATAACAAAATCTAATATAATTATTATAGGTAAGTATAATGTACTATTAATGTGTTATATAATTAATAATGACAATTAATGAAATGCTTCAGATAACCGAAGTAAGAAACTTTGTAAAGAAAGTGAGACAGAATATTTTCACATAGGAAACGCTCCAAATCGTATTTATTTCATACTTTTAAATGTATGACTTGAACATAAATAATATTAACGTAAACTAGATTACAAGAAAACATAAGAACATAAACAGATAATTGATGAAATTTCACGATGTGTATAATTGGCATAAATTTACGAAATGTATTGTTTAAATTAGTATTACGTGCGCAGATAAAGGAATTGTAAACAGTGACCTTTAATATTTTCTTCGCGATTCCGATCAGTTGGAATTTCTTCAAAAATTGTTTACACTAATTTTGGGTTAGATTCCTTCTAATACCTCAAAAAGACAAGTCACTTGGTGCAATTTTTTAAAAATTATTTTGTTTTAAATGGTGTACGAATACGAGTGGCATAGTTGTATACTAAATCTGTACAAAGTACAAAGTATACAATGTTTTCTATAATAACGTTACTAAGTTAATAGATTAAACAAGTTTAAGTTAAAAAAGTGAAGATATAAAAACACGATAATTTTCAAATTTTCCAATGTTTTTTGAAAAATGAAAAATGGTAACTAATTGAAGAGCAGTATGCGCGTTTCAGAGCGTTCCAACAAAACAATTTCAGAATAACAATAAATCAGCAAGTGTAGTGTGTTAAAATACTTAATTACTCAAAATAAAAATTTATCTGACAAGAAGGAAATATAAGTAGCGAATAACCATATTTTAATATCAGCGAACGCGTTAAAAACAACCGCTTAAAATCACACCATGTATTACGTGTATTCAGTTCGTTACAGATTAATCCGTTTATGCACAGAAAATTCGAAAACACTAAACGCAATTTCGTTCACGCGACTGTTGAATCGCGACACGGAATTATTCCGCGGATAAAACGCGAACGAAATTATAATGGAACGACGGTGTAGCGTTGATAATTTTTTTCCAGCAAAATATATGAACCGATAAATGTCATAAAGGAATGCAGCGGGCATTATTTAAACAGGTATATTACTTTATCTGCTAACCACCGATAACGAGTGGAACGTGCCTCGTTATTGTCCGGTCGAGTGTCTGCGTGAAAAGTTCTCTGACGGTTTAACAACACTTGTGTGTGACACACGGCTCGTTTGCTTATCTGGAACACGCGTTTTCGTTCGCCGGCCCAGCCACTCATTTTTTGATTGTGCACGTCTCCCGCGCGGTCATAATTGGATAAACGCACGCGAAAACACGCTAACCGACCGAACGCTCGCGAAACCACACGGCTCTACAGGGTGATCCAAAAGGACCAGTTGGATATTTAATTTCGTTTCGAAATGGATTGAAATGATTTAGAGGTAGGTTATGAGAATTTGTCATTTAATTGAGAGTTTAATTTAAAGTTTACTTATATTAAATTGTAGCTTTACCGGTCTTTGTGGATTAATACCGAGTTCTTCTATAATTAATAATTTCTATAATAATTTTTAAAGCTTTTAAGAAAGGACTGTTTTGAAGTTATGAGGGAAAAAATTGTTTGTTGTTTATTATTAACGATAGAAATGCATTTTTGTGGAGATTTTGTGAAAAAGACGATGCACCAACATTTAAGGTCAATTATCTCAAACGAATACATATATCGTTTAATTAGTTAATAATTTATGAAATAATTTATTATGTAGTTAACAAATTTTAATCAAAATTATAGCTGTAAACATTTGTAGAACGAGCTTAATATTTTCAAAAAATGATAAAACTTAATTTATGATTTTAATTAAATCGCTAATGATCTATTATAATTGCGGACACGATTGTAAACAAACGATTTAAAAAATTCAAATAATTCAGTGCTATCTTTCTCAAAATAAAAACATTTGTTTATTATTGAAAATTCCTTTATCTAAAGATTTATTATGTATTATGATATTCCTTGATAAATATTTTATTTTGTACAATTACAATTTTATTCATCTCTTCCTTGAAATGTTATATTGTGAGGACTTAAAAATTTTTATTCTTAATAAATATTCTTAATGAGTATCCTCTAATAAATATTTTGTTCCATAAGTTGCAATTTTATTCTTGTCTTTCTTTTTATTAATTATAAACAGGGCAAAAATAGACTTTTTTCCATATTAAATTTAAAAAAATTAAATGTACGAGATATGAAAGCACAAAATATCTCAAAATATCTTCTTTTTTAGACAGAAGGTATTTAAAAATTTAAATACAATTCACATATTCGAAAGCTACACAATACATTCAGATGCATTTTCATATTGTACGTCTTAAAATCGTCGAACTGCTTTTGTTGCAGATCATCTCGTACAATCATTCTAAGAAAAACAGTTGCTCGATTTCAGAAGAATTTTCAAGACCAAGATTGATCGAAATTCGCAAATTCGAAAACATTGAGGTTCGTTTATACGAATACCATTCTTACATTATATAATATATTTCTTCAATTAGGTTTACATAATGCATGAAATTAGTGCATTTCAAAAGTGCAAAAATCGTATTACTCGAAATTCGATGAAGGAACTGAGAGAACCTAAATTTAACTGAGCAGGATTTAATATTTTCATAGAGTTTGTTACATTAGCCAATTTTAAGCTCTTATGTAATAAACTAAGAATACTATTCCCGAATCATATATTTATTCAAATTGTCGATTAGGTTCATATAATACACAAAAATAATAAATTTAAAAAGTGAAATACTTATTACTCAAAGTTCAACGAAGAAGCTGAACTTAAACTTAACTGAACAGAATTGAATATTTCTAAAATTTCCAATTTTATCTATATTATCTTAGATATAAGTCTACTTTAAATTCGCAATTTCAAAATGTCATTTTGGCATAGCATATTCTAAGCTTTGAAAACATAGTAGGCACTTGGTACGAAAAATAAAAATATTTTATGCTACATGACACATATTATTCATACTTCATAGTGTGAAATGATAAGGTGCATACTCGTCAATAAACGTGTTCGTAAACGATGTTTGCGCATAATTTATTTACTTGGTTTGGGTTAGATTTAGGGAACTTAATAGATGCTTCAGAGAAGTATGTTTCACGAACATATTCACAAACACTATGCAAACTGTTCACTTACGCACTTCCGAACTTTCTTTTTAATAACTTTTTTTTATCTATTATTCTATCTCTATAAAAGGATGCCTGAGAGTATAGAATACAACATAGAGAATATAGTATGGAATACAGAGTAAAGAACAGAATAACATTATACAATTACATAAGAAAAGAAAAAACGATAAATAAAATTGTAATTTTGTGAAACAGAATATTTATTAGGATGTTATAAACAATTTCTATCTTAGAATTCTCTAGCAATATCATAGTATTATACACGTAAAGACAGAAAGTAAACTGTTTCTAACTACCGATGAAAATGCAATTTCATTTAAACATGTAATTCTTCGTGTATATTTCTAATTTCGTATATAAATGTCTTTGCAATATTTCTCAATTCGAAATAATTTTGATACAGATCTTTGCAGACAACAATGTGGAAATACAACATTGAAAGTATGAAAAAAATGTTTAAATACAAAGTTGAAAAGCTTACATTAAGAATAATTTTTGTTAAATTTTGCCACTTTTTAGATAACTCATTCTGATAGTCAGAAGTGAAAGTCACAATATGGTGGAATATTGATAATGCAAAAATTAATCATGATGTTCTCGATACTTTTCTTCATGCTCCCTTTTTTTCTTTTTTTTTTTTTTTTTTTTTGAAGTTTCTAAATGTTTTGTTATTCATAAAATATGGAATACACAAAAAGTAGTAAAATTGCAATATGTTGAAACTGTTTAAATATTAAATATATTTAACATTAATTTCAATATATATTGAAATTAACTACAACTTAAAACCAATCTGAAAATGTATATAGAAATTACAAGATACTTATTGGAAACGTATATATGATAATAAATTAGTATACAACCAGAATGACTATCTTGAGCATATAATAGGTATTAAAAATCATCCCATTGAATTGAAGTTCAATCAATATAATGAATAGTTGAATTTATTAAAATATTATTTTCATCTCGCGTTATGGAGACTAAATATTTTTATAACCTGTCGTTATTTCTCAATTACGTAATTTAATTAAATGCGCTGATATTAACACAAACGTAAGTAGCAGACCATTGATTTTTATGTATTTATATCAGTTTCTAAGATACAAAAATGCACAGAATGCACGTAATATGCATAAATATGTAAAATAGCCAAAGTAGAATACACTCTATAATATTTAATAAGTAAAACAATTTCCTATTTACGTTACATTTTTTAGCTATATTTATAAAGATATGAAATATCCGCAGTAAGCGGTAATTAGTAATATGTAGGTAATTAATATGTACATAAGTAATATGTACGTTAGTAATATGTATATTAAGAGTATATACACATAATCAATATCTAGTAATAATAAAAGGTTTCTATAATAAGTGTTCAAACATTTCCATGAACTACTGTACATCATGTAGTAAGCACGTGGAAAATTTCATGTGCTGCTACTGGAATCCTCGATCACCCTCATACGATCAGTAACCACAAGAAGGGGAAAAATCATCGTTAAATTGTAAAACAAAAGTGAAACGATGGAAAAACGAACTCTCGAGACAGAGAACAATCGAAAGCAGTTCGTGAATATAAAATGATCTGTGACTCGTTCGCATGAGTGGCTCGTCTATTCCGAAGGTTCTTTGTCCGAGTGTTCTTTATCGTACGTTCTTTGAACATTTTTCACGCAAAGTAGCGGCAGCTCGGTGATTTCTAGGCGCATGTCGCCGCGAATGGTGATTTATTATGCGCGAGACGCGGCGGTGCGCGAACCAAGCATAAAGACGAGCCACGGCGACGCGACGCTTTATTTCATTTTACGGCCACCCTTTGCCCGTTGCAACTTTATTGCGAAATTCATTTACACTGCATCATGGTGGCCCCTGCTGTTGCTCGACTAAAAGGGCATGAAGACCGCGATAATTAAAGCCGTGACGCGTCACCACCCTATTAACTATCCTTTATGATCGTTTCTGTTTATTAACGAGCATCAAAAATTGGGAAAACATCGTGGCATCCATGTTTGAAACGTTCGGAAGATTCAGAATTGAATATTATCGAAATAATCTTTTATTCGAACAAAATTGTCACTTTATTTGTTGTTTGCTTTATTACTTTGCCCTAAATAACATTATTTGAATAATAATGCATTTGAAAAATAAATTACGTATTTTAATATTTACATGTATATAGTTGTTAAAAGTATAGGTTATGTTTGATATATAGATATCTGTTATTTGAGTTCACTATATAGAAAAATAGAGGTGTTTCTGTGTGAGATGTATGATTTTACTCCAAAATTACAGACTTCCGATAATCTTTATCAGCTTCTATTTTATTGAACAGCATTCTCTTTTTCAGCAAATATTTGTATTCTGATGTGACAACGATGTGGCAACACGAACAAGTGATTTATAGTGAGTTATAAAGGCTCGTGTATATTACCAGACAAAAATGCAAAAAAGTTGAAGATTAATGATCCCTTACTTTATCAAAATTAACACTACGCGCGTATATTCAGTTTTATTTGATACATACGATCGCTACAAAAAGTATTTATACATTGCTTGCAAATAATACATTATTGCGTTATATATCTAATAGTTAAATAAATCCAGCTACTAGAAATTTCATATTATTTAGTAGTACTTTCACGTGATTGCAAAAATTTTCTATTATGAAAATGAAATATAAAATCTAAGAAAAGGACGCTCGACTGCAAAATGAGAGCATGTACAAATACCTTTTGCAACCATTATTTTTCTTTCTGTTTGACGTGCAAAAAAGGCGTGTAGAATCTAATGTATAGTCACTTTTGAAAGATATATTGAAAGTGAAAGTGAAAGAAATATTGTTCACAAAATGATTATTGAGTTGATAATATCCTCTCATGGAGGATGTTTGTACCGTTACATTTCTTTTTAATCGGCTTTTTATTTATTGTAAATTTTTATGTCAAAATACAATTGCACCTTCGTTTTGCAAGGCAACTTGATTTTTTATTTATCTTATTTCTTTGTTTTCAGTGTATTTATGTAGTGTATTATTTAGTGTATTTTAGTATATTCATTAAATGTTAATATGTATTTAGTAATAGATGAATTATTGGAACTATATCTTTTTTCTTCTAACATATTATTTTCTCCCAGCTATACCTAACTAAAATGATGAGTATCTGTTGCAAGTAATATTATCATGTATTCGCTGTTATTGCATTGTTCCATTGTAACAATACTGATTCGATGAACAATAATCTACAGTACTGGTAACAAGAGAACAGAAACCATAGAATAGATATGAAATTATCAATGTACGATGAAACTTACCCTCCTACTCTTTGTTAAAAAGTAAGGCAGACAAAAATTTTATTGATTATAACTAAACTATGAATTTTTATGAAATTTTCATAGCTTCACGTACATGTATTTCATATTTTGTTTGTAAGTAAGGAAATTAAATTTATATAAAGATGTCTCGCCCACTGAATTTTGTAACGATTACTTTACCCTGGACATGTTATATGTTTTTAAATTTTACATATATTTTGTACACCTTTGCACGTTTAGATGTTACATAAATGAATAAAAATCCACAATTTAATTATATAATTACACCATAATTCATATTACAATCATAATTGCAGATAAGAATTATGATTGTAATTAATTATTAAAATTTCACTAACTTTTAACTCTTGAACAATATTTTTAGGAAGAAACCATAAAAAAGTTACAATATAAAGTTCTCTAATTATGTTATATAAATTATGCATCACTATTGTTTTAATTAATTTGAATCTTATATTTTTGTTTCAGGTAAGTAATACGAAATCAGCTGTAACATTAAAAATGTCTTGACATATACCAAACCATGGTGGTAAGTCCAACCTCAAAAATGACATATATAATAAACACAGTATTTGGATTTTATAATATTCAAACAATTTTGTATTACTATATATATTTGAATGTCATAATATTTTTACATTAAAATGCGATTAACTCTGAACAATTCAGAAGAGGAAATATCTTTTACTATCGACTAAACATTTGCTGCATAAGACGGGATAGTTATATTAGACTTCGAATGTGTATGCATTTAAAATATACCTGAGTATGCAATTAAAATATGAAAATATAAATATATGAACGCGTATAAAAGTATATAACTGTAATACGAGATATATTATAAGTATCTACATACATATAATAAAAATGAAATTTTCTGTTATTTAGATATACATAGTTAGAATTTAAATTGAAATAAGTTTTAAGTATTTCTTACATATTCTTTGCCAGCACAAATTCATTTATAATGTGTCATATATTCCCGCTTAAGTCAAGACAAAATATATTCCTATCGAAATTTAAAATATCGAATGTTCTATAAAAATACACATTTCTATAAACTATTGCAGTCTACTTAAGTCCATAGTAATAAACAATCTACATTAGTAATTAATTATTGGTTAATAATTGTTAATGGTTAATTGTTGTGCAATAGGGCCCTTTTTTGAAACCTATAAAATCTATAAAAATACATATTGATTATAGAATCTTGAAACAAGTAAAGAATTCATATACCCGTTCAACATTATAATATAAATTTCGCCTTAACATATAACAACGTTCACTTACTCTTCGTTTGTATCTACTATGTTTCTTGATTCCCGCTACTTCTTGTAGTATAGGTATTCTATTTATTCTTATTTAAATCTAAATTTCGATTCAGGTTTTAATATCGTTCAAGTATTGCATCTACGTTATTCATACAAAACATCGCGATGTACTTGAGCTTATCACTGCGTACCATTTGCTAACAGTCATCATTCCCGAAATGATTCATGTAAAAAGACCCCGAAGGACAAGCAACTCGCAAAACGCGCTTCCAACCACCTAGAAGATCTATCCTCCTCCGTATATCTGCTTGCTTTTGGACATGCAACAGCTCCCTTTATAAATGTTTGAACATGTAATAGGAGAGAAGTGTGGAGTGGAATCGAACTTCCTCGCGTAGCCTTCCGTTTCGTATCCGCTAACTGAATTAACCGGTCGCCGCGCCGCGCCGCTTTACCGTTGCATCGTGTATATAACGTGAATTCGCGTGCGTTGTGCGAGCGCGTACACACTGGTCGACGCGGATCCGCGCATATCTTGCATATGAACGCGGCCCTCCGGCCGCAATATATTACCGTGCGCGATGTCTCGTGCAATTTACGTACGATTATGCAGATGCGCTCAAAGCTCGCCCACGTATTCGCCCCGCGAGACCCGAAACATAGAAGTGGGAAGAGGAGAAGTGAGATTGTGATTCGGGCATTAACGAATGGATACTACCCCTGGCAATAAGTTTTCGAGTAAATGAAATAGTACTGAGCTAGTAGAAAATAGTAAAGTTTGTAAGACGTGACATTTTATGATATAAATGTGAGACACATGAGAAAGCTGAATGAGTATTTGAATCAATTAGCAAAGTATAAGTGAAATAAGTCTGATGTGAATACTAGAAAGAAAACTAATCATGATATTCATTTAAACGGCACCCTTGCTATTATCTAAGCAACGCTAGATTCTTCTCTACATATATATGATATATTGTAGATATATGTGTCGGGTTATCGTTAAGACTTGAGTTAGGGGCGTGTAATGAATTTTCTCCTAAATTACTCATCGTTGTCATACAATCGAGGTAGCGTTTATTAACACAAGTATGGATGTTACAAGATTGGCAAGTGGCCGCGGTAATTAGACACTAATGACAATGACCTTAGGTTCGATAATGAATCCGTGGTCATAGGGATAACAGATGTACTTTGCTCCAAAGTTTAAGTCGGACTCGACTTACTTCTCGCGATACAAGGATTACTTGGCTAACTCTTTATTGAAACGTGGATTATTCACCGATCGTACAGACACAGACATAACTGACTCACGAGACTGCAAGAAAGGGAATGACTTTCCGTCACGATGACGCTGCAAAGGAAAACTATGATGGTTGTGTCTAAGGGCACGAGATCATCGGATTTGTCGAGGAAAACCTCCGCTCGGAAGGTGAGAGAAATGGACGTTGCTATTAATTGGTTAATTTCTATGTTGGTGGTTAGAGAAGGATGCTAGCCGCCTTTGAGAGAAAATTCCTAACGGGAAGCGTCGTACATGAGGAAAGCAGATCTCCCGTATCTTCCCGCAATAGGTGACAGATTTACGGGCTGATAGAATAAAGACTATTTGTCAATTTGTAGGACCTTAGTTAACTAAATCCTAAGATTTATAGCGGGTCCTCAGGCTAGCTGATCATGTACTGCGAATGATGCATCGACTTCTGGCGATCATCTTGCCCGAAGAATAGGGTCTGTGTATGGCGAGCCACGGGGCCATTGGAATATTTACTGTTAAGTGCCGGTACGGCTAATTCTTTAAAGGAGAGCTATGCAATACTATACCTCTGTTAGGTGAAACGTTCATCCCATGATCGCGGCTACGTTCAGCGACTAGTTGTCGCCTCGAGCCTAAGCTCATTATCTCAAGTCTCGAACAATTGTGTTTGGGTTATTTTGTAAATTCTACAGTATTGGGATTTTCCAAGTAATTCCAACGGGGGGGGGGCAGTGTCCTTTCGTCTCCGACATATGTATATTTGATACCTAACTGGAGACAATATTTGTCAAACAGCATCCTGCACAAATACATGATAAATAGATTACGGATATTTGTAAAATTCTATATTTTTGTGAATATTATAAAAGATTTAGAATCCTAATTGAAATTAGTTTTGTTTACCAAATATTATAACGTATATTATAGTCAGCAGGCGAAGATAATTAATAAAATAATAAATTAATTTAAAAAATAAATAATAAAATAATAAATGAATGAAAAGATATATATATATATATATATTATAACGTATATTTTACTAATTAATTTCATTCCTTTATTCTTTTCTTTATTAGTTTTCATAAAATTTAACTTCTCAGAAATTAGAATTTTTATATGCGTCAAATTGCAACAAATTTATATATTTATTCTATATACGAAGGTATGTAGAAAATTGTCAAAATTGTCCTAAATAAAAATAGGTTTCATTTATTAATCAAGAACATGATATTATTATTGCAATATTGCCTAAGCAGAAATATTTATTTAAAGAAGAATATAGTTTCTCTTTCTGTGAGCATCTGACTCATCACTCTTCGTTGAAAAGCAATCCGCGCAAGATTGCGTAAAATTGCACCATAATGTGGAAGATCACAGCTTGCAATTCCTCAGACACAGTATGTTAACAGAGCACACTTTGAAATTGCGAAAGTATACCATTAAACTGTTTATTTTCTCACAATCACATTTATCCATATTCGTTTATGTCATAACATAATTGTAAATAGAAAATTACATCGAATATTATATAATGAAAAAATTACTAGAAATTTAAAATGTTTCACTATAGAAACACCTTCCCTTACTTAAATGTCTCGTTGCAAATGAAGGAAGAGATAAATTTCCATGGTTTTAAATGTATTTAATTTTAAATGAAACATATCTAAAGTTCTATACAAATATGATTGGACATGTATATGTCATTTAATCAGTGAACATCTGATACAAAATTTTTTGTCTTTTACTGAAAAGATTAATTTTACCGATCAGATATTTTGTACTCCTTGCAATGAATAGTATATTTCTAACACTTTATTATATAATATTTTAAGCCGTAAGTACTAAAGGTTCAAAATAACAAAATCCAATATAATCATTGACAAAAATATACATACAAGTATTAAATTTTATGTACTTAATTTACCGAAGAAACCAAAATCACGCTTTGCCACAAAATTATTTATATTTATAAATCAGTACAATTATTGTTAATGTATTTCTAAAAGGAATTGAAAAGACTAAAATATTTATTTCATCTGGCCATAAAATTACATTAGAAATTACAAACTTAGTTCTTTTTAACGCCAAGGAGGTAGCAGAATTATTGATGCTTACGTAGAACCTACGAAATACATATTACTATAATATCAAGCCTACTATTTTTATGATTTCATATAAATCGAGCACTCAATCATCGATATCACTTGTTAAATATTGTAATACATACCCATAAACAAACATCATCTGGCATAAGACAATTATGGACAACTCGCAGCAAAACTCAATAAAATAATATAAAACAAAAAATGTTTAGCATATCTATTATTTCCTTATAAAACGAAAGAAACTTTTGGAGCAACCTAATATATATATGTATCACTTACAATGTTCAAATAACAATCTAAAACTACATTAAAGCAAACAATGCCATCAACGAATAAATCGTTGATCACACTGATCTCATTCTGGAAAGCACAGGTTGCTGTCGGACAAGAAAATCGAGCAGCGATTATCAGAATGACTTTTGCCAGATGGAAACTGGCCTTTTGACGTAGAAACACGGCTCGCGATTATAGGAAGGGAGCACGAGGGGAAAATACGAGCGCCTGTGTATACGTAAAGATAACGTCTGGTTTGTGTATACGTATAAGCATACAACCCATTAATCCGAGCGTGTCGCATTGATCTATCATTGTCCTGTATACCATGGTGATATACACATCTGAGCTTGATACATAATAGATCGCGAGCACAGCCTGCCACGACGCAAATAGTGGCTGCGAGCACTCGCGAATACACGCAGTTTGCTGTAGACACTATGTGCTTATGAAAAGTTACAAGGTTCGCTTGTATGAAATAGTGCTGACTCCAATAAAATTGATTTTTGTTTCGCTTGGAATTTGTTTATCTCCAGGTTATGTGCTTTGTAGATGTGGAGGATAGAGTGTTTGGTTAACCTCTAGGTTTAAGATAGGAGGATAGTATACACGTTACTGTGTTACTATATATAATCGCAATCTGTAGAGAAAGTTGTGCAGACAGCCTATGGTGAGATTTGTCACCTTGTATAGAGCAAGATACGAATCTCTAATGCAAATATCATCGTGCATCAATTTCTATGATATATCGATATAAGGAAAACCTGGAAAGCAAAATAAAAAGTTATATCATTCCTATCTCTATAACTGATTAAAAAAACTGGAAGTCATTTGGCAATTACTTTTCACCATATTGAAAATGTCAATGGAGATTTATTGCAAAACACGTACACTGTAGTAAATTATTAAGTTTCTTGTGTATACAACTGTTTTAATATTGCTTTTGAAGATTCTCCAAAGTGTATTATAGCGTTTTAATAAGCAGTAGGTATGCCGATTATTTCCGTCTTCGTATTTAATCGTAAGTAGGAGATTATATTAATGCCTTATGGCGCATAACGTTAATTGCAGTCATTATTACTAATAATTATTTATAACTATTAAATTGCATTTCGAATTTCACTGTTCATAAACTACCGTTTAATTTTTTTCCAATAACAATTAAAAACGAAGAACGGCGAATAAAAAAGCTAAAGTATACAAACGTATAAGAAATAATAATGCAAATAACTTTCGCGTATAATGTCATGGTAAATATGGCGTAAACCAGTTAAATAAAGATTATGTACAATGAATAAGATGTGACAGATGCATATAACTATACTGGCTGTAGATCTCAAAAACTTGATGATTTTCGATATTCGATTTTCAATATTACTATTATTAGTTTTGATCAGACACGATATAGATTTTACTTAACACATGGATCAACATCAGAGAAGGGAAAGATTTTATTTTATTGCTACTTCGAGTATTACATTTGAACTTTTGAATTTTATTTTTGTTATTTTATGCCCATTATGAGGGCGTTTAAGATAATAAATACAATTTTGCGTACATGATCTGTTTAATACATTAAAAAAAAGTTGTAAATCTAGAGGTTTCGTATAAGTTTTCACATTTTCTTCTTTCAAGGTTATTGAAACTTCCAGTGAATAAAAATCTTCCAATTGAATCTTTTAATTATTTCACTCGTTGTTTAGATGCAACAACGAAAGGGTTAAACAATGTCTCATTACAACATTTAATAAGGGATTACTTGTTCTGCATTATTACAATACTTAACATCAACATCCTAGTCGACTAAATAAGATTAAAAGAATTCAAATTTATTTCTCTTAAAATTACTACTTTCCCTAATAAAACAGAAAAAGATTGTATTTCATAGTTGCTCTATATTTCAAGAATACGACTCCCCACCTTCTTACCAATCTCAGAATTTGATCAACAATTAATTTTACCGGCGAAGGCACGCTCTTTCATCATCTTGAAGCGCGCGTGCAGCGTGCCATTAATGCAACGTTCAATATTAATTATCATCGCTCGATGCGTCGACGAAGGACTGTATGCATCAAGCTGTTTCAAACAGAAACAGCTAGATCGAAATTAGTCTCGACGAATGAATATTTCATCGAGCCTCGACGGTTACTCGAAAATCGATAACTCATTAATAGCAAGTAAGAGGTACAAGTAAGAGGGGGAGGAAGACGTACATACACCGTGGAAATTTTAGCGAGTTAGCTTTATCATTAATCACGAGTTTCGGTGTGAATTAGACTCAATTACACGGCCACGAGTAACCCCGTGCAAACCGAGTATCCATTAATCGAGTTACCTGCAACTTCAAACTTCGCGAGCGGCAAAGTTCGTCTACCATTAAAATCAGGAGTGGTTCAATTCCTCGCTGCTCGACTGGCTTCAACCAACTCTTTTCTTTCTTTCTTTTTTTTTTTTTTTATATATACTCTTCTCGTTCTCTTTTTTTCTGGTCTTGGTTACGTTGATCAACGAACTTTGCCCTTTAAGTAGGACGCGAATTGTCAGATTTGCGAGAGATGTGGGTCAGAAACGATTTGGTAATTGATGTTGGAAATCTTTTGTCAATAGCGAGAATTTGGAGAGATTTTAAATCGTTTAGTTTTGCGCTTTTTGAGTCATAATCCGAGACAACAGTCATTAGATATTACTGTTGTCTATTGTCATTATCTGCATATTTAAACCTACTCTTCAAATTTTCTTATATCAATTTTACTTTTCTTTCAACAAACAGATATTTTTATTAACATTTTAAGGAAATGTTTGTACATAATATTTGTATCTGATAGACATATCACAGACAATAATAATTTTTCATTTTATCTTTGAGTTTAAAAAATTATTTAATCATAGAAAAATACAGTTGAATCGTAAATTATGAAACAAGAGTCGAGCGGCGTGAGGTCTGGTGACCTCAACAATTCACAGATAGTTGCCGGATATTTAAATAAAACTTATGGAGTGAAATGGATTGGTACACAAGGACCGATCTTATGGCCACCGCGATCACCGGACCTTACACCACCCGAATTCTTTTTATGGATGAAGAAAAGATATGGTGAATTCGCACCTCATTACTAATCTTGAAGAGCTCCAACAACGCATTCAGCAAGAAATATCCAAAATTACGGAAAGAGACAACAGGAATCTGTTGCGCAACGTCAAAAAGCGGATGAAAAAGTGCTTGGACTGCAATGGAGAACCGTCCGAACACTTGCTGAGAAAGTGAAATAATTCAGAGAACTGTTAGCTCGATAACTTCCTAATGAATAACTTTAGAACATAGGTATGTTAGTACTTTCATGTAAAGTACAAGGAACTGCATCGGTTGATGCAGTCAAAAATATAGGTTTTAATTTAAAAAAAAAGTGCAGTTGCATTTTTCTGGTGCACCGATGTACAAAAGTTTGTAGCGGCACTCGATAGCAAACTATAACCGGACGACGATAGAGCAGTGGTTAGCGCCGTTGGTTACGAATGTTTCAGACCAGGTTTAAATCCCGGCACTTGTAGTCCACTTTTTTCTCCACGTTTCCTAACTGAAAAAAAAAGACAACACGAATGAATGAAGATAGAAATCCTATACACCAGCAGCAGTACCTCACAGGGACCTATACGCCAGAGGTAGTAGTATCATGACGACGGACCCAACACCACCTCAAGTTCATAAAATTAGTAGTTGCATATTATGCATCGCCTGATACAATTTAACTTTCATTTATGACATCTTCTTCTATTCCTAACCGTTTAGAAGATAGAATCTGTTCCAGTTACGTGGGAACACTGTATATATTTTGTTTTGGTTATTCATTGATTAATAGTGATACTAAATCGGTATTATGCACATATCGTAAGGTTAGAAAATATACATAATATACATAATATACACAATATACATAATTGTTATACTCTTACGAATAGTTTCAACAAACTTTTCTTAGGTATATTGAATCGCAATCTTGTTGTTTTGAATACAAACTTTGATTGATTGAACCATATCTTTGATAAAACCGATTAATTTTTCATTTCCTATACGTAGTAAATGTGTTCACCCTTTCAAGCATAATGGAATAAGCTGTCCCGCTGTTTAGTATTTATATATGCACAATAGGATGTTTCTTATCCTAGCTTGAAATATTAAGGTAACTCGAAGCTAGCGGCAACAAATCCCGCCGATTTTGTTTTTTCACAGATATTACCAACACACGTTTAACAGACGCACAGAAAAGAACGTATATTAATTTGATCAGCACGAGTTTATAACTTATCCAGAGCGGTCGTGATTTGAAATGAAACTCCTGTACAATTAGAGCCTTTTTTTTATCTTAAAGTCCTGATAAGATATTTTCGGCATCCTTCTTTGGTCCGAAAAAAAACTGGTACATGCGAGTTAACCGCGGGTTTCAGGTTTTCTAAATGATGCTCACAGTTCATTGGCAGCCTCATCTAAGAACTGATCGTAATGCCGCAAATCGCTCATTCTTGTGGCTATACGCGTACGATATAGTACGTTTAGACTGTTTAGATCAAGCGAACGAATGCTCGTTCTTCCCCACCTTAATAAAATTATTGTCTATACTAGCATTCGAATCTGAAATCGAATATCTGAATGCTCTATAAAACTGCATTTATATTATTGATTGATATCAATTCGATGTCGAGTGAAGACTGACCTGGGAATAACTATTGAGCATTCTAGCCCTTTGCGCTCGAGGACTTTTTCAGTCGGGCCAAGTAGTAGCTCGAAGTGATTTAGTGCATATGATATGTAACACGTGTGTTACAGGTAGCGTAAAATGATTTTATATACAAATTAACTTATTAAAACATTATATTCTAATAACTTATCTATATTTACATCTTTGAAAATATGATTTTATAATATTAATTGCTGTATTTTTTTATGATAATTTATAAAGCATTCAACAAAATGTATCCTTAGTTTGGCCAAAATTCTTCCTTGGTGACATTATGCCATGTTTGCCAAATTGAATGTGATGACAGTATCACCATCTCCATCACTACTTTCATTTTCTCTATTAATAATTCTTTTATGAATACAATTGATCTCATTTCTCAACAGTTCAACATCAAATTCATCTTCATCTGAGCTAATTTCACTTCCGAAAACCATCTGTTTAGTGCTTCCAAATTATAATACTTTTGCCCTGATCATCGAATCCGAACTAACACTGGACACGTTGTCAGAACCATAGTTTCAGAAGGATTTGGGATTAAGTACTTTATCTCCATTTGAAAGTGTAGCACTTTACATTAAAAAAGAACTTAAAGAGCTATGGAACTTCTTTACGGAACTAATACTGTGCTCTCATCAATTGGAGATGTCGAAATCTAACATAAACAGGAACTGTCGCCTCTCGAGCGCAAAGGATTAAGAGGCTAGATGCTTGGTCTAATCTCTACGAATGTTCGATTATGTTTGTCAAATGAAGATCTTTTAGCGTAAATGAGTTTGCTTTTGCTCTTCTTCTTGCTCTGATGTTCTTCCTCGTTTCATTTAAATATACTTTTGAGGTGTACATGTTTGTTTGTTGCCGGCCGGGATATAGTTGTGGTGATCGTGTGCTACTGCTAGTGTGTAGGGTGAGACAGATTCTGCTGCGGGTCGCCGGTGTTGCTGCTGGAGTATTGCTGCATTTTCCTTCTCATTTTTGATGCCGCAGAAGAAAAATTGAACTCCGGTAGCCGAGATTTAAACCCGGGTTCCGAACGTTCGTAACTTAAGGCGCTAACCACTGCGCTGCCGTTGTCCGACACTAGTTAGTGTCGATTGGCGGTATTTTTGCTGTCGAGTGCCGCCACACCTTTATATTATTACAAAATGACAGCCCTTCCAACATTTTTATCTATTTTTCACTATATAGGATGTTTCGTTTATTTTGGATTGCTTAATATTTTAATTACTTTCATTGATACAAAAAATGTGTCAAGATACGATGTTGATTGGTTAAAAAGGTCGAAAACTATGATTCATGTTTTTTCCCTTAATGAAATCTTTCGCTATCTTTCAAGGTCATTAACATTGTCCACTTTTTTTTCTTTTTAGAAGAACTACATATTTTTTTATGCATCAACTGATATAGTTCTTTATTTTTTACAGAAAGGTATTAAGGTAAATATATGTAAAAATCATCAGTTTGAAAGTTTAATTTTAATTTTAACTTTAATTTTCTTGAATTTACCTATGAAATATAAAGAGAACAGGAGCTTAGAATACATACTGTTTTGAAAGTAAAATCTTCCCTTGTCCTTCATACGATAAGTCTATATCTTTATACGTACAGTATCTTTCAAATTGATCATTTTTAAACACAAGTACCTTAATACCTTTTTATACGAAATAGTAATCTTGAAGGGAAAATTCATGAATCATAATATTCGTCATTTTTAACTAATTTTAATTTTGTCCTGACACGACCTTGTTTTGATAAACGACTATATTAATAAATACGAAGATGAAAATAATTGGCACCAATTTTCCAAATATAATGTAAATACATGTTGTCAAGATATTTTTTCGTCTAACTTACACCTCCAGATTACTGCAACACCATAATACACGTTGAAGAATCGCTGAAAGTAAAATCGAAATATTTGCAAACAAGACAGTGTATTACAAGATTTTGTAATAGATTTCTGTTGACGAATACGCATATTACAGTTTTTACTCTGCTGTACGATTTTATATAGGTTTCCCCGTAATAAACCATATATTTTTGATAAATCTATTTTTAATTTAATATTGTGAATCCTACGAAAAGTCGAGAACTATCGAAAAATCGAAACTAGTAAGTGGATAGAGAAATCGTAAACAAGAAATTGCTACGTGGATGGGGACACGGTATATATCAAGGTTTCGTTTTACTTGACGGTGGTCTGAAAGATCAAGATTTAGTAACGATAACCTCAAAGTGTTATATGTTATGCGGTTACACGTGTGCGAAGGAATATAATAGAGGAACGTCGGGGGAGTATGATATGCATGTGACAAATCGCGAAAAGTGTTGATCGAATATCATGCATTACTGACATCGTGAAAGGAGAGGATCGTGTATCGAACGAAAGTGATTTCACGCGATGAAAGCAAATCGAGGATGTGGAATACGTGTATAAATTATTCGTATTTCATTTCACTCTTCCAAGATTATCCGATAATTTCTCCTGATAATTATGGCGAGTATAAATATAAATATAATTATTTATTTGTAAATTTAAGTTAGTTATTATGTAATATTAAGTTCTACTTATTATGAAAAGCTTTATTTCTATTTTTAGAAATGGAAGAACAAATATATACTATACATATTTTCAGATTTGTTTCAAAATTTTCCAATATAATTACGTTAGTTGTGCTCATTACCGTGCTATTGAAATTCCAAGATTGAAACTAGACGCGAAACTTTAAATTGTATTTGTTTGTAAATTTTGTTGATTAAATAGTAATTACAAAACTATAGCTAGTTCCGATAAAGGATTTGAGAATAGAATATAAAATAAAGAATATGTAAAATATACGATCAAGTGTAAATTTGTAAATAAAGGAACATGAATTTTTTTCTCCATATCTTCGAATTTCTAGACGTTTGTGAAAGATGGAAAATAGGCTTACAAGTTTTAATGGGGATTTTATAAGATGGACGTATATTTAAAATACATACGCAATACAATATAAATATACTATCGAACAAAATTCGAAAATAAAATGTACGGTTTCTTAAGAAATTTTCTAATTTTATTAATATAAATTTTATTGAAAAATGCAATCTTTTATGTTCTCTAACTCGATTTTTATGTTTCTTTTATCAACTTGTTTCATTTTCTAGCGAAAATATGAAAAAATCACGCTCGATCTCCATTCTTTGAATATTTTCAATTTTTTCAGTATTCTCAAATTTTGACGATATTTGAAAACTTTCACGAGCATCTACGTAATATGTACTTGATATATCGTTTCTATGAAGGAAAAGCGGAATCGGTGATCATGAATCGTCGGCGTGGAATATTTGCGCGCCGAAAAAAGCGATGCATCGCGCGTATCGTTTCCCTTTCCGAAGGATTTCGAAGAACAAGGCTTGCGTATCGCCGGATGCGTCGCATTAAGACGAATTAACGTCGTTTATTTAGAAGGAAAAAGCGGAAAGATAATGGCTGACTGCTTGGTATAACGAGTGACGTGATAATAACTTGCATTCTCTTAAGAATCCTGAAATAATAGTTCCTCTCGCGTCCAGATGCCGACGGATAATTTCTCCAGGCATTAGTTTACGATTTTTCGTTATGCTTCGCGAAGAAACAAATCTTTTTTCGTTATACATTTAGAAAATATGTATGATAATAGAATTTCTTAAGATAATTCGATGTGTTCCCTTGTTTGTAGTTAATTTTAGATTGATAATACTTAGAGCGCGGATTTTTATGCATTTATAAAAGATATTAATGTGTAAAAATGCACAGAATGAACTTAATATGCATAATCTAATAATTTCAAGAACTCTGTATGATCAAACGGCGAATGCATTTCATTATTTTAAGACTATCTGATAATTTCTCCTAATAATTATTGCATTGTGAACAGAGAAATGTTTACTTGCATGGCATTGTATATAAACTCAACTAATTATATTATGAAAAACCTTATTTCTATAATTTTTGCTATTTCATATTATGCAATATTTATATCGGTATACATTTATTTCACTTTAAAACATGTGGCTGAGAGTACAGAACGGATTTTCCGTTTTATTTGATATAGTTTTTATTTGAAAACATAATTTAAAATACATTTAAAAAAAATTATAAGCGATATAAATTAAGTTAAATGTGATACAAGGACCAAATAAAGTTAAATTATTAAAATTAACTGTTATGAAAAGTTTTACTTCTATTTTTTTTAATTAAAACTCTATGATACTTATTTTTTATGTTTCTATAATATTTATTTTAGTAATATATAAAACAGATTTTAAATTTTCATCTCGAATAAAAATTACAAGCTATACTTGATTCAATGATTTAATAATGCCAAAAACCTTCTAGAGTCGAACAGCGAATATGTATACTACGAAGAAGCAGCAAAGCAGAGTAAAGCATACTGGGGGATGAGATTAGTCAGAAATAGCTTAATTAAAGGTAAAATAGTTATTAAAGCGGCCGAGAGTTGTCAGCGAGAGAGTATCGTTTAAAGAGTAGCCGCGGAGGGTGAGGGGTTGGTGACTGCGAAGCTCGCTCATTAACGCGCTTATTAAGATCGCTCGACGATTAATTTCAAGCCGTGCGGAGTTATTCACGGCGGAAAGACAACAGAATTTCTCGTGTCGTAGCCTCATGCTCGTGGATGGTAATAATTTCTCACGGACTGCGTGCATCCGTGTGTGCATTACCTGCACGATGCTCGGCCTACGCGAAACGCTTTTGCCACCCAATATATACGAGCCATTGTCTCGGGAATCATTATTGTTGTGCAATGCTGAAATTACGGGCGGATCCTTCGCTTTGTGTGTGATACAACTCTCACGGGGATATCGAGAGATGTACAGGATCGTGCAAAAGTTTTGGTCCACCTACCAGATAAAATTTGGTTACATTTTTTTCTCATTTCTATTACATATATCTAAGTATATATAAGTCTATATAAGTATACAGTAGCTCGCGAAAGTATTTTAATATTTATAGACAACTTTTATGGATATAGTACAGCTGTTATATGAAACATTTTCAAATTTCTTGATTTCTTTTGAAAGTAAACTGCGGATTTTTATGCGAATTCATATTCATACTTTTATGGATACAATTAAAAGATTAGCATCTGGGCAAAGGTTTGTTTTATCTATTAAATATTACAACGAGTAGATACAGTACTTTGAAAATTATATATATATATTTTGTCATATATACATAAAAATTCTAATAATCAGATACAAATATCACAATTATATTGGTGAAATTTTACATGAATCTGCAAATGCTCATGGAAATTGCCAACATACGCTTTGCGAAAGTCATCAAAGAATTTGAAGAATCAGTTATTTACTACATTGACACAATTTAATGATATAATATAAGACACAATATTTATTGAGATCATTATTAGCACTAATTACATGTTACAAGAACATTATCTTTGCCTTTCATACGTTACAAAGTAAACACAAGATTATGTAGTATATAAGATCTCGCGTCTTCTCTTCTTTCATATAACAAATTAAAGCTAAGACATCTACCAAAATGATCATTTTTCAATATAAATATGAATCGATTAATGTATTAATTCCATTTAGTTATATAGTTCCATTTAAAAGAATAAAGTTCACTTTAAATCTCCTGCCCCGTTACTGAATCTGCGAAAAAGTAACTTTCACCATATGATGTCCTGCTTCGAACCAAACAACCTTTGTTAAAACATTTTGTTGATAACTTCTTCATAAGATATTCTATCGTCTCCAATTAAACGAAATATCCTGTATATTAAACATATATTTCTTAATACTTTTATTTTTATTTATAATTAGTTGTCGTTATGAAATCATTATTGTAAATGACCCAAGACTTTTGTACCATACTGTATATACAACATATAGGGTATGTATATATATATATATGGAGAGAGAGAAAGAGGCTAGTTCTCTTAACTCGTACCATGTCGACGATTGGCAAATTGTTTATCATAATGATAATAATTTCTTGACTCGATAGAGGCCATTGTTGTCGGATCTCCTAGCGCTCGATAACTTTTCTTTTGGATTCTTAGTGCATGGAGTGGTTGTTGTTAAAGTGAAACGCCGATTATCTGGTCTAACAACTGGACGAAAGGTTTCTGATAAATGGAGTTTTTGGAGTGAGATTGATACTAGGGTGAAATGATAGAATAGGAGAGGTGGATTGGGTAATAGTTATCTGATTATTTCCAATATTCTGTTTTTAAAAATAAACCTACTAACTGCGTCAAAATAGCGGTATGTAACTTTCTTCTTTTCACAATTACTAAATATGATATTAAAATGTAATGAATTTATATATAGTTTTCTCTTTTTTATGGTTATTAAAAACATGTAAGGATTTTTGACAAAATTAATATTTATAAACATTAAATGAGATTAGCGCACTTGATATACAAGAACATATAAAAAAAAATAAAATAAAATACTCAAAATTTTGAAAAATAAAGATATGAATTTGCACCAACATTTGCAATCTAATGATTACATATACTTATTTTACTTTCATCATATTGCTTCTAGATAATTATTCATATATAGTATGTATATTTAAATACACATTAGAAATTAATCTTTATAGTTTTCATCAATTGGACTAGTCTGATAAATTTAAATTATATCTTTGTAAATGATAAACTGTGTGTAAGATAAAATATTTATTTTCTTCTTTTCACGGCGTGTTTCATAGAGTTTTGGCGATTACTTTAAAAGAATAGTTCAAACTTCAATGGAAACACCCTCATATATATATATATATATGTATTTTTTATAATATGTGATGAACAATATACGTGTTAAATGGTAAATATCTAATATTTATTATGATATCAGAAGAAATCACTTCTAGTCTTTTAAAAATGTGATTGAAATACCATAGTAAGCTATTATAAAAAAGAGTAATTAGGCAAAAGAAATAAAAATAGTTAAATATATTATATAATAGAAACAAAATGTGCTTTGCAGTAGAAATTTTAGTTCAGTACATAGTAATAGTACCTTTGCGTTAGATATCTTTAATAAATCCTAAGATCTCTTTCAACGATTGAAAAACATAATTAACTCAAAAATAAAGTAAAAGTCTTATTAGAATGAAAGTTTGGTACAAAACAGCCGTATAAGCCAACGCATCTTTCCAATCTTAAGCATATTTTTCGAAGAAATGGCAAAGCAAACATTTCCATCAGACGCGAACAGCACCGCTTGCGCGTGTCATTAACGTCGCGTATATACTCGCGACATCGTGAGACACATAAGTCGTCTCTAAAATAGACACACGCTCGGAGGCTCTGTCTCTAGCCCGTTATCTATTTCTGGTAAGGGTCTGTAAAACGCTCGAAGCCGGATCCTGGAAGCGGCTGCGAACAAATCTCGCCTGTACGACCTTTTCGTACGTAACGTTGCTATAGCTTGACAGAAATTCGTTCGGGATTTACTGTGTTGTCAATTCGCGGCACATAAACGTCGCCACGGAAAAATGAAATGCTGATCCCTTTAGCGATTCATTAACGACAATACATTATAGCTCACGGCGTTCTATCGACTGCATTACTGACATTTCTATGCGGGGAGAAAGGTGTATCGATGTCAGTATAAATCACCGCATGAACTGCAGGCATAAACATATCCACGTGATCGCGTACAGTTAGACGAAGAATCGTTCTCCGTCTTGTTTCCGTGCTGCTGTGGTTCTCGTTGTTACCGGTGTTGGTGCTTCGATCGACTCGACCGACGTGAAAACGTCGTCTGTCGGATCGAAAATCGTGTGTGTACGACATGTTTGCTTTGTGGCGGAGAGAAACAGTTCGTTTAACTCTTTAGAGCACACAATCTTAAGATACAAAAAATTCTAGTTGTAGAAATCTTATTTAAAAACAGCCGCTCCAGATGAGTTACAGTGGTTATAAAAAATATTTGTACATACTTTTATTTTCCAATAAAGTATTTTTTGACCAGGTTTCACATATCATCTTCATAGTATTAAATTTTTCTAGTAGCATGATATTTAATGATGATGATGAAGAAAATGATAGTTGGACTTCATTAATTAGTACATATGTACATAAATGCTATAATAAATACAATGATGTACAAATACTTTCTTGGCCACTGTATGAATACGTACTGACCAAATTAATATATCACTTTTCCTACACGTCTATTAAACGTGCGTTATATTTGTTATATTTATATTATATATATTTGCTATATTTTTCAAAACAAAAGCTATGAGATATATTGTAATTCGTTGCACTTCGAGTTATTTTAATATTTTAAAGTGAAATGAAATGTATATATACATAGTATAAGTACTAAAAGGATGGAATATTTTTCGTATGAACACTTACCATAGAACATTTTTATGTATAGAGAATGTTTCGCTTCATGCAAAATACGATTTTTCAGCCATTTGTAGCTATGTAACAAAAGATGTTTTAAACCAAAATTTATCGATATCGAGTATGCAGCGAATAATGATAATACAAATTTCGAAAATAACTTAATTATTACTAATCGTAAATTTCTTTTGATAATCTATAGTTGCACATAAAATAAATAAAGTTATGAGAGTAGTCTCTTATTTTTATGTTTTATTTCTTTTGCCAAATTATATTGTTTTCAATGAATATGTGTAAATAGTAATAACTTTGTAACAAAGACTTAAACATATTTCTTTATAATTACAAGAAATTCTCGTATAATTGATAAATATTTTATTTTCTATCAATTTATGTAAATCTTTCTATTTTGATCAATAATGATATGTATACAATATACAAATATACAATCAGTAACGAATACATAAATATTATAATAACAAAAATAAACAACATACTTAAAACAAATCTCTTATGAATAGTATTTAATTAATTCTCATAAAGAGAAATTTCAGTGCCGAAATTAACATGGATTCACGAGTAAATACATGTTGAAATCGATTCGATTATTTGTTGCTCTCAGGTTACAAATCGATCCAAAACGACATTGGGGCCAGTTTGTATGTGATCGCGTAAATTCAGAAATAGAATCGGACGGACAACAGCCTGTTCCCCAAGATAGGTCAATAAAGCGTCTCGTTAATATCAAGGAAACACGTACGTCCCGGTAAGTTTGACAGTAATAACTGACAATAGCGACGCTTACCGGCGACGTTTAACGACACATCGAAGCACGAAGGGACGATCGCGACGAGACACAGCAGCGATATTCACCGTGCCACCGAAGCTGCCCTAATTACCTGATTTAATTACCGCGACGGAATTACCGGTCGTTTCCGTGCCAGCCGGCACAATCGTGACACCCGTTACATATCTACGTGACTGTAACCGAACTAACGTGAAATCGAACAGTCACATATGTATATATCGAACCTCGGTAATCCAAACCTCTGTCATTCGAAAACCTCATTGGGATTACAATTTTGTTGTAATATATGAAATATGTACACATGTACTTCATATTATTTCATGACTAGAAGAGTATTTTTATTTTTATCATTTCATATGCGGATAGTAAAATATTCCGTGTTCACTCCTACAATGTTTATCTGCTGGCAATAGAAGAATCTGATAACAATTTCAAATGTTATGTAACTTTTAGTAGTGTCTGGTACATTTCACGAAATCACTAAAAAGGTATGTAGCCCGCGGCATGTTCAAGACGTGCAAGATATTCCGCATATAATGTATTAGATGTTTTAAAGTTCCTGACTTTGAAATAATTTTTGAATATTTTTAAAGGGTTTGAAGTTTTTAATGCATCAAAAGAATTGTACTTTTATTGTACTTTGATTTCTTTGCATTAAGATAAGAAAACATTTCATTATTCAAAATACAATAAGATTACAGAACAATTCGGCAACCCCTATAAGGCTACAATTCATTGGAAAATGTGGTAAATCTGAGGAATCGTTAAAAATAACTAAAATTTTCGAAGATTATTGTTTCATTCGATACCTTGAATTCTAAAGAATCTATGTATATTATATTTGATGGCAATGTTCATATATGTCCTTACCATTTTCACGGTCTACAGGTTAGAATGGGTGAAGTAGGTTTATTGATGAATTTATTCGAACAGGATAAGTTACGATAATAATTGACAGGTTAGGAAAGGTATTTGTGTTACTGTATTCTTTTTTCTCCAAGTTGATCATAAATATAATCAAATGGATCATGTGTAGCAACTCATTTCATTTTCATTTCATTTCAATGTGTAGTATATAGACATATATTAATTTTTGAAACTTCAATAGTGCTATATGTAATGAGATACGACTATCGTAATTATGTTGGTAATACTTGAAATTGTATGTAGATTGGATTAATTTATAACAGACGTTTTCAAAATTTATGTTAACTTACAATATATGTGAATTGATTTATTTATGCCAATAATACGAAGTATTATTTTTAACAGATATTTCGCTCTTTCCGATTCACAACACTGTACTGTATTCTATAAATACGTCTGATTATGAGTTGCGTCCTGACTAGAAGGGTGGTTTCTCAGGGTTAAGAACCAGGAATGAAAAAAATACACTTGAGTCTGCTGTACGAGCATTATTATTCTTCTTGTCCATAAATTTGATTTGATTATGTTCAAAAACAGTTCTTTGTTTCTTCTGGAAAACGTACTTTTCCGAGTTGAAACGCTTTCCTCGCAAGTGTGTGACATATATCATTTTTAATGAAGAACAATACTTTCTATTACCCTTTATTTATCACAACCCAAAGAATAATCTACAATCTACAGAGTCAAAATCAATGTAAATAGTATGAAATCCGATAACCGATATTCTTAAGAGTACACAGACCACCTTTTGCGACGAATAATGTCGAGCAATGTCTTTACGTGGTCTCTAGTTTTTTCCTCGTCATTTATAACTTATAAATTTGAAGTTGATTTTGAAGCTCTTTAAGGCGCGGTGTAGATGCCGGTATATATATATACACACACATATATACGTATTTACTAACATATGTATAGTACACACATAATGCGTGGCAGAAGATACAGCAGACGCTTGGATTTGATGGTGAGTCACCGTATGACATTTGAACCCCACCAGAACCCAATCATTTCATGATACATTCAGCGATTCTCAACCAAACTTTTTTTTCTTTATAATCAAATTTCATTGAATTTTTCTTTCAATTAATCGTTAGACCGCGAACTTCTATTCATTTATCGAAAATTTAAATGTGATATATATAAAATGTCACTATATGATATTTGACATTGACTCCTACCAAAGTCCAATTATTTCGTGGTACATACAGTGTTTCTGAAACAAAATTCCCTTTTTTCTCTTCGTAATCCAATTTTTTATAATCTTCTAGCCCCAATTCGTAAATCATCCACGGGAGTTTAGATTAAGTTACTTAATTTTAGTTTGTTTCGTTTTAATTTGCATTTGCATTACGTATAAACATTTACGTTTACTGCGTAAAATATAGAACATAAATGAAGATTACACATCATAAAATTAAATAATTTAGCACAATTTTAATTCAAATTTTTATTTGTTATTATGGTTATTATGGTTATTATTTATGATTATTTTTATGGTTTTATGGGTATTTCTAACTCAATAATGCTAAAAAGAAAATAGTTTGAACCTTTCGAAGAATAAAAATAAAATTTGCGTACTCCATATTATAACGACAGATAATTTTGAAATGGGCATAATAGCAGAAACGATGTATATTTAATCCTAAAATCAAACGACGGAACGATTTTGATAATATACGCAGAATTATTTAATAGCGTATTGAATTTTCAAAATTGCAATAAACGATGCATACAATGAATTTTAAAATTATTCGTCTATAAAAAAACATTCAAGATATGCCTTATTATATTTTCCTACTGTGGCTTTCAATTGTTTGTACAACTGAAATCTAAGTTGCGGCAGGAGAGGGAGACTATGGAAGTATATTAAAGGTTAAGCTTTAATTTTTTGATAGGACAGATTTTTTTGTGGAGAGTGAAGTTTGTTTCATTTCGATAGAAATTTTATGCATATTTTATTATAGTGTAATGTAGTAATATGTGAAAGGATTGTTTGCAAATAAGTTATAGTTAGTACTACGCGGAAAAGTATAATAATAGAAACTAAAACATGATGTAATTAAGGAAGTGGAGGGTTGCTGCAAGTGTCTTAATAAAGAAGTACGGCTGAGAACGACGAAGGTGTGGATATGTTACGAGTAGAGTGTAGAACTAGAAAATCAATTGTTAAGATTAGAAAAATTATTTTCTAAATAAAAAATCTTAACGCTGCTATTATATTTCTAGCATAGATTAAGATAATCTTAATCAGAAAAATTAATTTTCACGTTAAAATAAAAAATTAGATAAAAGATTTAACTGTGTGATAGTAAACACTTGTTATGAATATATTATGTGTATTATAGATACGAAACATTTTGAAATTTCATCAGCATCGTAATATTAATTATTATGACCATTTTGATAATGTTTGAAACAAATCAGGAAAATATACATCTATAGAAATAGGCATATAGGCATCATAAAAGTGTTTAAATGTCAATTATTCATTACATTAATATGTTGTAATATTATTCAATGCGACCTTATTTTACATATATATCTTTAAAATGACTATTCATACTTTGTACCAACTTTTCAATAAATATGTGTTTACAGTAAATAGCTTGTAACTTATATATTTCTATGAACTTTTTCCTTTATATATGAATGTGTACTGATTGGTCTCCAATTTTGTCAATATAATTGCAGTTTTCGTATCTCGTTTATAGTCTTAATGAAATTTCAAAATATTTTATATAACATACGTACAATATAACCATAAAAGTTTTCTCTGGCAAGTAGTGAAATATTTTCATCGCATGTGTTAAAATAATGATTTAAACAACATCTTTGATTTTTAATTGATAATACAGTATTATAAAAAGATAAATGATTATTTCTAGAAGAAAGAAAGGGTGAAATAGGAAGGTAAATAATTTGATAAATATTGTGTAAACTAAGCTGAATCAGTATGTGTATATTAAAATAATAAATATCAAATAAGTAATTCTTAAATTATTAAATATTTAAATGAATACGATTTCAAAGAAATAAAAAGATGAATTGAGAAAAGAGGATATGTATTTCTTTTTATTATATTCAAAAAATAATATTCATTAAATAGAAGATTTATTCCACTTGATTAATTAACCACAAGTAAAATAGGATTTCCAGAATCCTTTTGCTTCAAAGAAATATTGATTTGTTAGTAACATACGACGTTGATATTATGATCGAAAAGTTGTTATGGTTGGTTAATTATTTCTTTAATTTCGATTTAAATCTGTGCGACATGTTCGCTGATCTCATTATCTCTTAAGATTCCGTTTTTTTTTTTCTTCGTTATATGTAGACTTCCTCGATCACTTCCTCGATGTCAAGTAGACGATATTATATTAAGTATTCACGTGAAAGTATCTAGAGATAAGTTTAAACGTCTAGACAATGGTTATATTGAAAATGTATAATAGATTATAAATGTTTAAATAAATAAATTATAAAGAATTATAAAGAATCAATTTTTAGCTTCATCATATTGCCAGATATAATTAAAGTGAAGATAAAATATTATGACTGAAACATATTAATAATTCATTAAATAATCGTTACGGTTTCTAATAATATCGAAATTAAGCGGGAAAGTTTTATTTTTGATAGTAACTGTAATTTTAATCAATTTTAAATTAAAAATTAAATTTTTAACAGTTTATTATTATCTTTGAAGAACAATAATAATTTAATTAACTAATATTTATGAGATTTCTAATAATAATGATAATAATTAAATTTTATTACGTTATTACTAAACTTTGAATAGTACATCACATCACATCTCAATTAGTTTAACGTTACAATTGAAGCACATTCATAATTAATTAAATAATCATATGTATCTAAAGTACAGCTTTGCTGCTTTTTACTACTTTGATAATACGATATGAATAAAAATAAAGTGAATTTATTCTTTTATACAGTAAAAGATTGGATAATTGAAAATATTTTTATAGTTCGTCATGCTAAAAATTCGTTGGTAACAAAATATGATAAAAAGCAAGATAATTTTTTCATTGTATAATAATTATTCTGTTTGTTGTATGCGAATGTATAACGAATAAAATATGGCAACAAGGTTCGATTTATAATATTTATATCAATATCGACGCTATCTTACAACAACGAAGCTGTTCACGAATCCCCTTCTATAAATCTTTCTTTCATCACTCATCAATTTGCCACAAAATCAATTCTGCATTACAGTACCAATCACCCATCTAAGTCACAGATATCCATCTTATTCACACAGCTTTTACTCCCTATCTATTACAACCCCTATACCATAAAATACACTATGGCTCAAAAATAATCCAGACACTTGCTTATTTTTTAAAAGATCTAATATTTGTTGAAACTTCGTTTAAAATTTTGTTGTGTTTTGAAATGAGAGTGCTATGGGGATTTAAAAAATTGAAGACTAAAACAAGGTTAGATTAATTAACAAATGCTTTTTAATTCACACAGAAATTCGAATAATCACAAAACATAGAAAAATATGTATATATAAGTTTGTGAAAGCATAGAGTATATAGAAATATGAAAAGCATAAATATGTATATTGACAACAAACTAATCCACTGTTTCTAAAAATTAAAGAATGAAAATTAGGAATTAAAGAAGTAAAATAAGTAACAAAACCGTATATTATGCTTATCTCTATCTAAAAAAGTAAAAAAATTCGCTGATCCTTCCACGATTATTTATTCATTATATCGAAATGTTTCTCAACGGAGATTTATTACAGAATACGTACCCTGCAGTAAATTATTAAGTTTCTTGCGTTTTAAAGTGTTCGGATCTTGCTTTTATGTGTCTCCAATATGTTACAGCATTTTGATTATCAGTAGGTTAGAAATATATTAACAGCATCTAGCTATATTATATTTCGACAATTTTTGGTGAATATTTTCGTTTTCATACTTAATCATAAGCAGATTATATTCGTGCATCATAGGACATAACCATATGGGATAAAATTATCCTGTAAACTATGTAAAGCATTATATTTTGAACTACAATGGTGATAAACCATCGTTTACTTTTTTGGCGATAACAATTGAGAACAAAGAATAAGGAACGAAAAAGCTAAAACAAACGAACGTAAAAGAAATAATAATGAAAATGTTTTTTGCGTGTATTGTCGCGAGAAATATGATGTGATCCAGTTAAATGAGAATTATGTACAATGAATAAGATGGTTGATACATATGACTAGACTGGCTGTAGATGAGAATTGATTTTAATTATTACCACTTGTTTTGTCCAAGTGCAATATCGTATAGCGTATACTACAGGTTTTGTTCAACAAATGGGCCAAAATCGGGAAATAAAGAGATTTTGTTTTGTCGTAATTCGAATAGATCCTATGTTTAACATTTTGAATTTTACTTTTGTTATTTTGCGTCCATGAAGACATTGAATGAAGACTATTTTGATTACACGATTTGTTTTATAAGTTAAACCATTCTGGACGATACGGTCCGTATATGTAACATACGGAAATCATCCTCGAGGGATTAAAGTTTAGAGTTTACCAGAGCAAGAAGCTTGGACAGAGATAGAAGAGCGAACGTAGCGAAAAGATGCTGGAGTGTTGCCAGTTGACGAGATCGTTAAGTCTCACACCTTCTAACGAGAGACAGAGAAGAATCACTGAAGGAAGGGATACGGGAGGTTAACGGAGGTTGACAGGCAGCATGAAGATACGATTGAACCGTCCTTTTTCTTTCATCTCATGGTGCCTGGTATTTTTAAACGAATCGCGCTACCGGTTGACATTTTGTCGTCATCGATCGATCAGTCTTCAGCACCGATCTTCTTCAATTTTAACCCGTTATCGAAATCGAATGGTCGAACCAAATAAAGGATTTCATAGATATAATATTTATTTAATTATTTCTATTTGCAAATCTACTGTTTTTAATGGAGATACAGTTTCTCGCAAAAGTATTCGAATGTTTATACAAAAAGCTTTTATATATGTATTATATACAACATTTTGATATTTCATTAACTCTACAATGAGATGCGATTGCAATATTTGCGATTGCGATATTGGCAAAATTTGAATCCAATTTGAATCCAATTTGAAAATATGTACAGAAATTGCAAAATATTTATTACAAACTTATATTTAATAAAAAGTTAGTATGAATGCTCGTTTTGATGTTTAAAAATATCAAAGACGATCCCACTGAATAGTCAGATTTATTAATAGCGTGGATGATTACTGCTTTAAATACTTTTGTGATTTGTGAAAAATACATATATGTACCTATATTTGTACTAGATATCTTGTAACTTCTAAGTATACATTTTCAAAATTGTTTGAAACTTCATATTTATCTGTTGGTATTTGAAATTATATATGTTTCATATAACACACGTAATATGTTCATGAAAGGTGTGGATAATTGTACGAATATTTTCGTAAGTCACTGTACGTACATTGTACGTACATATTTGAAATGGCTTGTATAAAGTGGCTCGTAACAAATTATCCTTAGGAGGGTTCAGTTACTTCAATTCATTCTTATTACAAAAATGGTACAGTGCAAAATATTTCAAATAATGTTTCTCACACCATTTTACAAAAAGATTCATATCAAACTAAATTATTCAAAAAAAAAAAAAAAAAGAAAAGAAGGGAATCAATTCCTATTATTAAATTGCTCAAAAATTTCTGAAAATAAAATGTCTCAAATAGTGATTTTTATTTAAGAGACTCCTACCAAATTATTTCATTTCTTAAAATAATCATATTTCCAATACTAATTCTTATATAAAAATTAGTCAAATGTAAAATACTTTAGATTGACTTAAATAGCGACTTCTTATATTTATTATATTAGAAAGAGACTCGTGCCAAATTAATTTATCCAAAAATGACTAAAATTTAAATAATACAATTTTTTCAATTCTTTCGCTAACAGAATAATGAACAAAACATATTTCCAAAATCTAAAGGCTTTCGAATAATTTTCCGAGCACTTTACACGTAAGAGGATGAAATCTGGTGTCGCAGCGAGCATTATGTAATCGTATTAATAAGCGCGCACACGCCTTTCGACTGCAAGAGGATCACGAGCGGAAGAACGGTCGCCTTCGTTTCCACGAAACGGATTCTAATTACGACCAAAGATGATACATGGTTTTCTCTGCTTTTACACGACCCAGCTTTCTCCTCCTTCGGGTTCATCTTGCTCATCTTCGTCCAATTCGTTCCTTAGCGAAGAACTTGAGCAAAGAAAGCTAAATACCTCGAGCTCTTATTTCTTCTTTCAACGTCTTTCCACTCTTTTCATTTTCTTTCGACGTGAACACGAACTGGATGGATAATTAACTTCCGATGTGAGCTCCGCTTTCTTTTCTTCTTTTTCAGATTGTACATATTTAATTTTAGGGCGTGTTACTGTTTACGTTTTTTTAGAAATCTTTAGATATATTGATTATGTATACAAGAAAAAAAGTTAATTCAATTATATGAAATTGATGAAATTATTATTACGATGTCAAGTATAGGTTGCTTACATTGTAACGTTTCAAATGAGGTAATAATTCTTACGTGTTTTGATTTTTTTATTGTTTTCAGAAAATTGTTTTTATAAATGTAGTAAGAAAAAAAAGTATGTATTAATCTGGTCAATATATATTCATAACTCATCCAGAGTGATGTTAATTTAAATAAAATTTCTGTGCACCTAGAATCTTGTCTTGTTTTAAAATTCTGCGCTCCGAAAGGTTAATTAAGGTCCTACGGTACTTATGAAAGATAATACGGGATTACAAAGGATTAAAAGTGTCCAAAAGATACTTAGAATGAAGTAATAGAAAATTACAACTTTCTCTCGAGACAGTCGTTTTGAATACATCGCGTGAAGACCAGAAACAAGAAGAGTCGAGGAGGATACGTCGTAAGGCGGGGGTGCTTGTAAGTTGAACGTCCGCTGCATCGAATATAAATAGCGGTCGGCGACGTTCGTCCACCTCGTCTTTCTCTTCTTACTCTTCTCCGTGTATTCTTTTCTTCTTCTTCCTTTTCTTTTCTTTTTCTTCTTTTACTACGGTCTCCTCTTCGTTCCACTGGCCGCCTCCTCTTTAGGCTCTTCGTCTTCGTCTCGACACTTTCCACTAGAACACAAGGCTCATCGATTCTTTACCAAGAGTCGAGGAGAAAAGTCTATAAAGCGTAAATTCAATTAGGCAACGATCTGCTTCCTCCAACACCGGATTAATTTTAATGAAATTATAAACCGAGCATTCATTCTTTGCTACGATTCGTGAATCAGACTGACCTCGTTTTCAACAACGAGGCACTCTATTATACGTGAGAAATCTTGTTATGCCTATCTATTCCTATAATTTTTCTACATTTTTAAATTGGTATAAAATAAATGCGTTGGCAAAAACATAATCATTTGTTATTTGCAAACTATATACATTCATTGTAGACTGTAATTCGTGGTACGAATACGGTTAAAGAAATATCTTAAAAATAAATAATAAGACGAAGAATAACAAAGTTATTTTTGGGAATGTGACTAAATATGTTCAAACACTATATTTTCCACAAAATGAGACTTCAAGTGAAATAATTTTATCGTAAATTAATTTTCAATCAAAATTTTGTTCTAATATGCTTCTGTAAATGTTTTAAGAAATTGCAAATGTAATATACTTTTATATACTTTTTACATATCTATCAGTCAAGTATATTTTAGTTTTTTCGACTATTCATTATATACTTAATTGTTGCAATTTCTATATGCATTTACAAATTTGTTCCAAAATTTACCAATATGATCATGATAGTCGTATCTCATTACAGTCCTAATGAAATTTCAAAATGTTTCGTATTATATATTAATACAAAATTTCTCTATAAGTATTCAAACGCATTCTTGAATGACTGTATTTTTTAACATTAGAAAATATAATTGGACCAACACCGTTGTTAAAGTTTACAAATAGAAATGAAATAAAAATTGATCTAACTAAATTAAAATTTAAGAGCTGCATCTGCAAATATTCACATATGTGTGATCTAAACTGGATTGTAGGTGATTTCGCGTTCCATGGAACTAGAAGCGTTGCGCACGTGTACGTGTGTGAAAACTTGACGAACTCCCCTTCTCGGAACATTTCTCATCGAAACAGCCGCGTGTTGCGCAGCCTCTTCCGTATTCGGTTGGGTTCAGTCGTAATGATCTTCAGGGATCCCGGGAGTTAACAGGGCTTTATAGGCGGTCAGGAAAACACGTGTTCGTAAACCAGAGCTCGCCTCACGAATCACTCGGGATGATTTACATCGAATCCTGACCATCCTCCTTAAGTTTTTAATCTCAATTTCATATCGAGCGAGCTTTTTTCTCAAATTTTAATTAATTTCCCCGATTTTTTTACAAAGATTAATATGAAAAAAGTTTGAATTTCCCTCCTGAGATATCTTCATTTCAATCGCGCTATTTATTTGATTATTTTTTATGAGATGCGTTTTAATTAGGAAATTATGAATAAATGGATATGCAATGATTTTATTCTTATAAATATTGCATTCGTATAAACTCTGTTCTAATAAAACTTATAAATTTTATATTCTTGTAAATTCTTCTAAATTATATTGTTATACATTCTTACAAATATTGTATTTTTATAAATTCTTACAAATTACATTCTAATACATTCTTATAAATTTTATATCTAATTTTATAAATTGAGATGAAATATAAAAATGTTTATATTCTACTACATACGATACGTAAAAATGAAAAATTAGATTCTTGGCGAAAGTTTTTCATGTACAAATTAGCTATTAATTTAAATTAGTTTTCCATTAAATCAATTCTTTTTTTGCATTTGATTAAATATTTCTTTTTTCGTTATGTAATATATATATACATGTGAACCTGTTTTGTCTAATAACTTCGGAAAATATTCTAGTGAAATATATATACATATTGCTGTCCAAAAATATTTATAGACTTGCTGATTTTAAACAAGATTTATTTTAGTTAAAAAGTTACTGATAAACCTAGAATTATATTATGAATTGGCGAACTTTTTATAAAACCTTTTTTGTAATATCTTTATAAAAAAATGTGTCGTTTTCTATGGTATTAGGATAGTATGATATCGATGAAATAAAATATATATATTAAAATTGATAAATGTTGTTCACACGAGCATTAATCTTTAATAAAAACCCATCGTCACAATGAACAAAGCTGAAAGCGATTTTTTTTACTTAACTAGAATTTTCTGTGGCGCGTGAAGGTTCGCAACTGACGTAAGTTTGTTGGCGTGGAGATAAGTTGCGCTTGAAAACCGCGATAAAGGATGTTCGTCTTCGTCTCTGTTTTACGTCAAACGAATTTCCACGGTGGATGAGGGGCGGAGGGCCGCAGGTGGATGTACTTTATCGATTTTGGCATACCAGACAAGCTGCTTGTGCTTTCGCAGCGATAATCCGGCTACCGCTGCTACTGGCTGGGCTGGTGCGGCTTAAATCGCCCACTTGAAAACTTCATCGACACGCTGCACCCCTGTAACTTTCCCTTGGCCTGTCCCGCTCTGAGAACCGCGTTTTATTTCAAAAATTGGAGAATATACAACGTTTAGTGTGGGGAGAGAAATTGATTCGTTAGATGACGGAAACAGTTTTACGGAAGCAATAGAGAATTAGCTCTGCAGTTCCCATAAGAACCTATAAGTATTATTTTTTTACTTGCTTCTTTTACTTACTTTCCATGATATAACTAGATTAATAATTTCTAGGTTTTAATGCATTCTAGTTCGTATCTATTTGAAAATGTTACTTCTACTTGAATTCGTAAATGGTAGAGAATTAACTCCCCAGTTCTCATAGACACTCATAAGATACGTATTATTTTTTATTTATTTTACATTCTATAACGATATAACAAACAAATTAACAATTTATACATTTTTTTTACATTTCAGTAATTAGTTTGTACCTATTTATTTTGAGTTTGGAAGTTCCGTATGTATACTTGAATTTGACTAATTCCGAGTTGGACAGAGGCGAATAATTGACAAGAGATTATTTTACATGTAAGAATAAATCGAAAATGTGGAATACAATTTTTTATATGTTGCATCGTTCCCGAGAAAATAAAATTCACGCGTATAGCAGGCCAATTGTTAACTAAATACGATCAAAATTTATTTTTATCGAGAACAAAGCTTTAAGCGGAAAAATATTATTCTACATTTTTAACTTATTTTCGCATATAGAATAACCTATTAATTACTTATTCGTATTTACTCGCTAATTAGCTAAGTTCGTATGTACCAAACAAATTCTCAAACTCAATTTTCTGGAAAACGGAGAGTTGTATGAGAAAATGTTCTACATTTCCGATTTATTTTTTCACTTAGAAGCATCCTCTTGCTAATTGTATCGCGCGATTGCCAGATAATCTCGTATAATAGGTCAAAAAGTATTTTCTTTTAGAAATGGAAAATAAAAGGAGAGAAGGAAGTGCATTTCGATTCTTATAAGTGATGGTGGAAACGCAGCTTAAGTAGGATGTCCCGGCACGAAAGGTCGCGTGCATCTATCCTCCAGACGGGAAACTAGGTTAACCATCGCGGAATCGACGTAATGACTCGCAATTAAAATGAAATCAGAGGCGAATTTAATCGTCGTTAGATTTTCTTTACTCGCGTGTTCCTGTTCTTTTTTGTGTTTAGGGTGGTAGGTGGTTCATGGTACTAGAAAGGAGAGAAATAATTATTTGTCGAGAAGTATGTAGAAAGTGGTAGGGAAAGTTTTTATGCAAGAGACTTTGCCTTCAGACGGAGATTAAAGATTCGAGTTCCTATTTAAATTTCATTTCTTACTTCCTTAGTTTATACTTTATTTTTCTTACGTTATTTTTATTCCACATATATAAAGTGCATTGGTATGCAATCTGCTATGTATGAAATCTATTAAAATCCAATTTAATCTTCTCTGTTCTCGTATTGTATTTTTATATAAATGGAATGTCGATTTTATTGAAGATGAATGATATTTCTATTTATCGTAGAGTATATCAATTTTAAGTACTAAAATCAATGTCAATTGGTTAATATTGTTATTTCTAACTCCTTATGATTTTCTCGGTCACAATTAAAAATTGCAGGGGAAAAGCATGATAATATTAAATATTAAATATATTAGTTTATTAGTTGTCAGATCGAAATTTATTCGTGTTGGAACTTTTAGACGTTAACGATTAATCGACATATGAAGTCAGCCAATGATAATCAGTAACATTTGAGGAGTACATGATAAAATTTATTAATTAAACAAAATTTCATAGATTTATCTACCTTTAAAAAGCTTATATTGCCTTAGAACTATCTTAGTTACTAATTACAAGCAACATCAAAATTAAAAAATCAACAAAAATATATTTATCATGTACTCTTCAATTGATAACATGTCAACCAATCGTTACTGTCTACAGGTTCCTTTTGAAATCAAATAAATCTCAATCCAACAACCATAATCTGACAAAATATGTCAAGCTAGTAATGTAATGTAATCTGTAGAAATCCCTATTTCACGTGCATGTAAATACACGTGTTTACGTGTGATAAACGAATCCGAAATTTAATCGGGATAATTTTTAATACATAGGCGGTACCTATATATTTCTATTGTATTGTATATATATTATACTAATGTATTCTAAGTATATTAGTTGCAAATTGAGATCATGCGGTTCTGGACAGTTGGTTAAAACTTGTTCGTCCTCAGGAATTGTTGAATCGATGATCGAAAAACGTGTGAATCCGATTAACTGATTTAGGGTGATTAGCTCATTCTAGCTCTTCATTTAAATATAATGTAAATATATATATATATTTATTTATCTATTTTAGATTAACAAATTAATAAGATTTACATAGGTTAACAAACTGTGGAGCCAATATGTAATTATTATAATTAATTATACTGTATATTATAATCCTTGTAAATAGTTTCAACAAACTTTTCTTATGTATGCATATTAAATTATAATCTTGTTAAATACAAATTTTATTGTATTAATCGCTTTCTTGCGAAATTAGGTTAATTTAGTTTACATTTTGTATATGCACTGAATGTGTTAACATTCTTTGGGACATAGTAGAATAAAAAACTTCCCGCCTTCTTGGTGCTTACATACATGCACAATAGAATATCTTTGATCTCACCTTAAAATATAAACACACCTCCAAGTACAGCGCTTTACAATATATTCCACCGGTTTCGTGTTGCCACTGATATGACTAACACGCGTGATGCACAAGAAAAGATACGTATTAATTTGGTTAGTAGGTGTTCATAATTCTCTCCAAAGTGGTTGAAATTTGAAATAAAATTTCAGTATAATTAGAGCCTTTTCGGATTTTTAAATCCTGTGTTCTAAGAAGTTGATATACATTTCACGCGCTACGCGTACACAACCAGGATTTCTATCAATTTCCATCTTTCCGTGTTCTCGAAATCTCGCGAAGTAGAAAGATCGAGAAGTTGAAGTGTCCGCAAAATCCTCGAAATTTTTTCTCGAAATAGTCGCGAGGGAAATAGATAGATAGAAGAAACAAGAAAGAGAAGGATCAGTCGATCGTTTGGCAGCATTTTTCTCCGTCTAACCTTCTAACGAGCCGATTCTCAAGGAGCACACAGAGGCGGCTGGGTATCGTCTTTTGCTTCTACTTTCCTCTTCGTCTTTTCTCTCTTTGATTCGTTCAACTCCATCTTGGTTGACGACGAGCGCAACAGATCGTGGTTCTCAACTCTGAAGTAAGCAGCTGCGGTTCACCTTCCAAAGATGCTTAAATTCCCCCTCCCTCTTGCATGCTCTTGGCTGAGAGAAACGGATGCGGATTTGTTGCCCTCTTCTGATGCTTCGGTGCTTTAAAGCTGCATTTCGTTAATTTTCTAGCTGCTCTTGTACTTAGGTGCTGTTTCTGCTTGATTTCTGATTAGGAAACTGGCTGAAACGTCAGTTTATACGTGGAATAGAAATTTTCTGGGACTTAGAAAATTGAAAGATACATAATCTATTTTTAAATTAACGTAAATATTCCATGCATCATTTTATACGCAAATGAAATTAATTTATTTGAAATCAAATAAAATATTTGTTGCTTCACTATATAAACTATTTCCTATTTGTTAGTATGTTTATTCGTTAGATTTGTCAATATGCATCCTTACCAAGACTTTTACTTACTATGTACGACTGTTATTATGTACCTTCTAGTTAATTTAATTAATTACCTTTTTTAAATGTCATGTATAGGACAAATTTGCAATCAATAAATAAAAGTTATTGTCTCAGATAATCTATTTCTCAATGTCTTATTCTCACAATTATTTGCTTAGCTTTAAACTTTTGTACATGACTAAATAATGAACATGACATCAATTGAAATGCATTATTTATGATATAATACAAATTGAAATATTTATTTAAAAATTTAAGAAGATAACGTATTTAACCTTTTCGCATTTTCTAGCGAATCCTTTCTCATCAATGTTGAAAATCCTCCTCAAAATATTTCCATCGATACAGTTGCCAAACTCGAGATATCTCGATATCGCTTTCAGTTCGCTTCATTCAAATTAATCAACTTATCCAAAGACAACAAGCTCATCATGGTGCAATAGCACGCTCGGTCACGCGCGACGCGTGTCGCAAAAGAACTGAAAAGTCGCGGATGTGAAAACGAAAGAAAACAACAGACAAACGAGAGAAGGTGGGATACAGAGAGACGAGACTCTGGGCGTAGGTAATTATCCATAGGAAGGTTGAACCTGGAAAGCAAAGTCGAAGGGTTGCCTCTCCCGTGAGAGGCGTGAATTACACAGCGAGGCAAGCGAGCCGGCAGACAGGCTCATTGTCCTCCGCTAGTTTAATTAATGCAGCTGAACCGGCAGCCTCTCGTTCCTCCTTCTCCTCTTTCCGCTTTCCCTTCGTCTGCATTCTAGCTAGCTGTCTCTCCTTTCTTCTCTCCGACATCCGCATGCTTCCAACTGCCACGATCTTCGATCATGTACAGAGAGATAGAGCGAAAGATGAGATACAGGTATATAGGAGGAAGAGGTTAGCTTTGGCGTGAAGGTGATCCACTGTGGTGTGCACTTGCTACACGGATTTCCACGATGATCTGTCAATTAGAGATGTGACACGAGCGCTTTTGTTGGTCGTGGAACGACGCTGTTCAGAGAAAGCTTTATATGTATGTACATACTTGGTTTTATGGGTTCTTGGAGTGTGGCTGTTGACTTTTGTACAGTTGTTGCGAGGATTCGTGCACAATAGTTTGTACACCGTTTGCTACTTGGGTGAAACAAACTTTCCTATGCACTTTCCTGAGGAATAAGGACATCATAATTATAGTTTTCATTTTTAAATATAGTTGATTACAGTTCCAATTACATAAAAGAATTCAGTAATAAACTTAGTAATAATAGTAAAGAATAATTTTTAATAAAACTAGAAGTAAACATGCATTCTACAAAAACGTAAACGTTAAAATGAATGACTACTGACCACTCAGGGATTAAATTCAAACTCGATATGTACTTAGACTTAATATTATATGCAGGTATAAACCTATTGAACGCAATATCTCTGGATAGTTTAACAAGTATTCTAAGTCTCTAATAAAGCTCTGAAACTAAACAATATATAGCGGCTACAAAAAGGTATTAGCACATATCCGTATTTTCCAACGAGGCCTTTATTTATCAGATTCTACCTTTCATTTTCATAATATCCAATTCTTGTAGTTACGCGAAGACATTGTTAAGTACTTGCTTAATTTGTATACTTCATAATACAAAATTTAATGTACTTGGACTTAATTACTGAATGTATGCTCATATAGATGCTATAATAAACATAACAGTACATCAATACTTTTTATAGTTACTGTATATCGAAATAAACATTCCGTCATAAACGCTACCTCCATCACTGATTTTACCAATTTTCACAAAAAGATTCTCCGTTGCCTCTATCAATCTCTCTAGCGTAAAAATATATAATTTTCCGGATGTTTCACTGCGTTTCAGTTGCGCGAGTATCTCGTTATCCCGGCTCTCGTCTCCGCGAAGCCACTCGGAACTGCGGCGTAAAGTCAAGCGAATGGTTACAAATTGAAGACGCTAATTTACACACGGTTTCGCACTCAAGCTTGCTTAGCTCCGCCGGCCTGGCTGGCTGCTTGCTTGCTTGCTTGCTTCTGCTTATTAACTCGCACAAGTTTACGAGCTAGCTTCTAACGGCTAACAAGGTAAACAATGTTTGGCAATTATTTCGGTTAAATGATCCTCCTGAGACGTGGCTGCTGGATACAACAGCCAGGTAAAGGAAACTAAGGTTGGAAGACACCTTTTACGTGTGTCTCCGCTATTTGCTCGCGTTTATCCTCGCCCCCCCCCTCTCTCTCTGCTTCGATCTTTGAAATATTCCAAGTGAAACATTGTAGAAAGTAATGTTTTAAAAAGAGTATAAACATATAAAGTGGCTACAAACAATGTCTAGGCACAGTAATATTTATTATAGGATTTACACACCAATGAATTAGGTCCAAGTATAAATTTCATATTATTTAGTAATACTTTCATAGGAGTAAAAAAATCCGGTATTATGAAAATGATAGAACCTTGTAAAAAAACATTTTATTAAAAAATAAAGATATGTGTAAATATTTTGTACAGCTACTGTATATTAAATCTCAAAATCAAATAAAATTTTCGAATTTTTATGATCTCCAATAAAATATTGTTTGTATAGATCGCTTATAGGTATATTAAGAAAAGTATTAAAATAGAATTAAAGAAGGGTTAAAAAACGATTATTTTGAGACTAAAATTGTATGTAACGTTCTTTTTAAATAGCATAATTTATTAAATAAAATTAAATAAAATGGGGATACTCGAATCCTAGAAAATAATTTACTTTTAGAGTAAATTTTAAGCATCTCGGAAAATGTACAATTTTTAAAAATATATGTATATAATATAAATAATATAATATAATTGATTTCATCGGTAGTCGTTATGTTAAGTCAATATTAATAAAAATCTATATTATATTTTATAACATTATTATTTATAACATTTCTTACCTCAGTTCTTTCTTTTATATTTATTTTCATTATCATGAATTTTTAGTGAATTTTGTTTCAGCAGGGTATAAAATAAATCACAAATAGATTATTACGTATAATATTAATCGATTTATAGCCATCACAGCAAATTACAATTCCGGTTACCATGTAACACGATTGACAAAGACGGAGAACACCTCGAACGCCGAACTCGTTTACGTCATTCGACTTAATTTTCCTGTCACTCGTTGTATAGGCTCGAATCAACTTTACGATCGTTCGATACACGTTTCCTGCTTTCCTTGCTGGATAGTTGCCGCGTAATGCGCTCTCCTGTAATTACATGAATTATGCTCCGGTGTACCCAGCTCTTCCTCTCTTATTTTTCTGCCAAACTAGTTTGCTTCTTTGTACACTCACTAATGTCCCAATCGGCTTTCCTCTTATGCAAATTGATTAACGGTGTATCCGTGCGGCGTGTCTATCTATTGCCTTCTTCTTCTTTGTTGCGCTTTTCGTTTTTTCGCTTGTTCCTTGTTTTATCGGTTATATTGGTCGATAAATATGTATTCAGCGTTCCTTGTATCTGGTTATCATCGATGATTTTCAAAACTGATACACCCGTTCGTCATAAAAATAAGGAGAATGACGTCTATCTATATTTTTGATGGTCGTTCGCTTATTACAATTTAGCATTTATAATATACGAGATTATCTGGTAGATTCTTATAATATTAATACGTAGTAGCATTTATAATATACTTGCTGCACTATACTTATGTAATATACTTATGCATTTACTATATTATATTATTATAAACAGGTATATGTATATAGTAATATGTAACATATCGCACCTCGATGACCGAATATTAGTGCGACTCATTGTAGGATCAATTTATTTACAAAGTTAGAATTAATACATACAAAAATACATAACGTTTTGACAGCATCTACATTCATTTTCGGGAATGATAATATTTCACAATCCACTTGAAGATTACACGAAGTATAATTACTGCCAAGATAAGCGTTCATTGCCAAGTAATAACAAATTGATTTGATACTGATCTATCGGAGAAAAATTAGACAGAAATAATAATTTTCATGTGATCATTATTTCTTAACTGGTATCATTTAGTCATCGTGAACCATAATAATTTAGGCTCAGATTATAACTTAATCTAGTAATATTGGAATTTTTAATTCAACTTAATTTTATTGAGAATCTCTACCATGGAGAATGTAAAATAAAATGAAATTAATTTTAATAAATGTATAGGTCGAATTCAACCTCTCCGATGCCGATCATTTTTTAATATGTGGTGAAGATTGGCATGATTCTGTACAACAGTTTGAAAACAGTAGTTTCCAAGATATTCGCAAAAAACTATCGATACCAATACAATGAATTCTGCATACAGTTGTGCGTCCGTGACAGCATGTGCGTCAGTACTAGTTGCCAGCCGGCGACCACTTATCTTTTATTTACAAACGAGGGTCAGGCGAATTTAAAGACCCCTTGCACATTGTACATTTGCGAGTCTGTAAGAAATGTCTGTTACAATTTATAGTTTAATTAAATATGAATATCATCAATGTACATATTGGATTTGGAGTTAGGTTAATTTTTACAAATGTATAAAATAATAAAAACTAATAAAAAATAAAAAAATAAACACTAATACCAATTCAAACTCAATACATAAATGATATTTGCTTGTAATTGTATTATGACAAATATTTCTTACAAGTATCGTGAACTGCACCTATCAAGTAGACGCAGCGTTATTTTTTTACTGATTCCATCCCTGGGCTAGAAAGCTATACCAGACCCGGGCACTTCTAGGACCATCGGAGTTGGGATACGCCCAACCACGTGCTTGGTCCCTCACCTTGCTACCTGTATCAGTTCTACAGCCTGTAGGCTCCTTCACTCGTCTCAGGTCGAACGGGGTGTATTTCCATAACCCTACCGTCTCATCAGGACGGTACCAAAGCAGTTTTGGCGCTACTCTCTCGCCGACGTCCTTCAGGGAAACCTAGAGCCTGCGCCTGGCGACCTCCTTTGGCCATCTAGCTACCATTTGGCTATAAACCACCTCCCACGAGTCCAATACCAAGCGACCGAAAGCGGGGGAACCCCCGGGGCTGATCTCGGCCCCCGTGGTACCAATCTAAGTCATTGGTGGGACTATCGGAGTGGCTCGTCGGCCCCGTCACTGCCAGCCGGGTTCTCTGTAACCACCGTTACTCGACAGGACCAGATGGGACCAGGTAAACGATGGTCTCGGTCCTGGGTCTTATCCCGACGGCTCCATCCTGGCTCGGGTCCATGGGTTCGCCATTACTTAAAGGACTCACGCAAGCGGGGTACAGCCGCAACACTTCTGGCGGTCCTCCTTGCGGGAAGATGTTTCTTACAAGTATTATGAACTGCACCTATCAAATGTAGACGCAGCGTTGGTTTTTAACGAAACCGTTCCTGGGCTAGAAAGATATACCAGACCCATCCATACCAGGGTCGTCGGAATTGGGATTTACCCAACCATTGGTCCGGTTGGAACCGCTTAGTCCCTGACCTTGTTACCTGTGCCAGTTCCGGCCAACAGGGGCGTTCACTCGTCTCAGGACGAACGGGCCGCTTTTACATTGTAGCGGCACAAGGTCGTAAAGAAAATTCCAAGGTTAAAACGCATGTGTTGGCCGCATGGCCCCGTCCCGTCCAGGCCAGGACGTCGTAAAGAAGAAAACCCTGGAACTTACGGAAGATGACAAGGGCGTCCGGCAAAAAAAAACTGTTTCCCTACCTCGGAAGAAAACTTTTTCTTCTGGGGAGCTCAGCACCCTATAAAAAAGATAAACGAAGGAAGCTCGTGACAGAGAGTGCGAGGTAATAGTTCGAGTCCGGCCCAGGCAACACGCGCTAGTAACATTAATAAATGCACAGTTAAATTAATACGCCGATTATTCCTTTAGCACCCTTCACGTCCTACACCTCAAATTGGTTACCCCGATGTGATCTCAAGCGATATAGGTGAACGTGTTAGTGCCATATAGACGTCATTTCCGGGGATCACGTGTGCTCGAGATGACAAGTGCAGGCGAGAAAGTGTCCGCGACGAACACCACCGCCAATGTGGATGCTTTTGGACAACAGCTCGGCATACCGCAATTTTGGTCGCAAAAAGTCGTGCTGTGGTTTATCCTGTTAAAAGCGCAGGTCGAGTCCGTGCACATTGTGACGGACAAAACGAAATTTAACATTGTCATCGCGAACTTAGAGAAACGATACATGGAACAAGTCGAAGACATAGTGCTCGACCTGCCGGGGACGGAACGTTACGAACGGTTGAAGAACGAACTTATCAAAAGACTGACCGATTCGGACAGTACGAGAATGTGGAAGTTGCTCGAGAATAAAAGAAATGGGAGATCGGACGCCGTCACAGTTCTACAGGGGCTTAAAGGAGCTGGCCACTCTCCCCCCCCCTCCCCTTTCCGCCCTCAGTCCCGGACGACTTCGTCCTGACGCTCTGGAAAGACCGTCTTCCGGTAAACACCCAGCGAATCTTGACCGTCACACAAGGAACACGGATGCAAACGCCCTGATCGAAATAGCAGACCGGATTCACGAGATCCGGCCAGAGACAGGACGGATAGCAATAGCAAGTGAACCATAAACTACGACTACGACGGCATACAAGACGAGCTAAACAAATTGCAAGCGGAAATTAGCGTGCTGAGCGCCGACAGTCGATGACGTCCTCCAAAACGACGCTGGAAACGCCGACGACCGCGTTTTGGAGAAAGAGGGCAGTACCTGAGCCTGTTACTAAACCACGAAACCTTCCGAAGCCGCGCAACAAGGTGCCGTCCTCCATCTAGCTGGAACCAGAGAAACGCGAGCAGCCATTCACGAACGCGGCGCGTGATGGCGGCTCCATATCCTGCCGTATATTCGTAACCAACAGGAGTGTCGAACAGTGTCGAAGACACTGGAGCCGACCTATGTGTGTATCTGCGCAACAGATCATGCGGACCCGCGAACAGAAACGAGTACGAACTGGCCAACGGGACACGAATCGCGACGTATGGTACCATCGCGGTGACCCTGAACCTGTCTCCTTTAAATGGCGAGCCTTTAAATGGCGTTTCGTAGTGGCGGACGTTAACACGCCCATCATTGGAATGAACTTTCTGAGCTACTACAGGTTGCTCATGGACCTGCGAAACAAACGCCTCGTCGACGGGACCACCAACCTGTCGTCGACGGAATACTCGTCCAAGGCTGACATAGCGTCGATAGAAACGATTGCCGGTAAATCAATGTGAAGTGTATGTGTTAGTCGTCGTGATAGTGCTACTCCGCTGTTGTAGAGGCCGAGATAGGTTTTGCTGTCGGTAGAGTCACTGCTGGGGTACTGCTGCTTTTCTTCTCATTTTTGTACGTGGAAAGAAAAATTGGACTCCGGTCGCCGGGATTTGAATTCGGGTCCTGAACGTTCCTAACCTAACCTAAGGCGCTAACCACTGCACTGCCGTCATTCGACACTAGTTGGTGTCGTCCGGCGGTATTTGCTATCGAGTGCCGCCAGAAATGTACCACCAATTCCTCGTGAAATTCCCGGACCTAACCCGTCCGCCTGTTTTCGGAAGAGCAAGAACCCGGGTACAGCGTGAAACGTCACATCAAAACGACACCAGGTCTACCGGTCTACAAGTCTCAACGCCTCACCTCCGACCGCCTCAAACAAGTGAAGGTGGAATTCGAGATGATGTTGGAGCAAGGAGAGGTTAGAACCTTGAAGAGCCTATGGGCGTCGTCCCTGCACGTTGTCCCCAAAAAAGACGGAGGACTACGGCCTTGCGGCGACTACCAAGCGCTGAACGCCCATACCATACTTGACAGGTATTCGCCGCCGCATTTCGAAGATTTCGCGCAATAACTGTATGGTAAACGAATCTTCTCAAAACTCGATTTCGTCCGTGCGTACTATAAAATTCCGATAACACCTGAGGACATCAAAAAGACAGCGATCGCAAACCCGTTCAGGCTATTCGATGCGGTAAATACCACGTTCGGACTTCGCAATGCGACACAAACGTTTTAGAGATTCGTCAACGAATTACGCCCGGTTTAGATTTTGCTTACGCGTACATCGATGAATTCCTGGTAGCCTCGGAAAACGAGAAACAACACCGCGAACATTTGCGAACGTTGTTAAAACACCTAAATGATTACGGCGTGGTAATAAACCCCACGAGTGAAAGCACAATTTTGGCATACACGGTAAACACCGATGAAATAAAGCCGCTACTCAAACATGTGGATGCAACAACTAGTGTGTCTTGTTTTTTACGGGCATACCTCGGCGTCGACTTTTCGCCATACTGAACCTGAGTCCCCTAGGACCATAGGAGTTGGGATTACGCCCAACCAGCGCGCAAGGTACCCAGTACCTTGTTACCTATATTAGTTAGGCTTGCAGGGGCTGTCACTCATCTCAGGTCGCACGGGGCATTTTCTAAACCCTACCGTCTCTCCAGAACGGTTCCGGATCAGATGGTACGCTGCTCATCCGCCAACGAACCGTTCAGGGTGGCAGAGGGGGGACATAAACGGCCGTCTTGTCAGCATCTTGGCATCAACCACTGCCACCACGAGTCCAAACCCGAACTGGTCGAGCAGAAGGGTCGCTACTTCCTCCGGGTTTACACTCGACCTTCGTGGTACCATTCTAAGTCATTGGATGTACGGCCACGTCACTGCCGGCCGTCGATCTGCTAACCGTGCTCGACTGACCTGGATGGGACTCATGTAAGCGGCGGCCTGAAAGTACTTTTGTACCCGGAACTTATCCCGGCGGTCCCACCCTTGGCATCAGGATCGTGGATGCGCTACTACCCAAGGCCAAGTAGAGAGAGCATAACCGCGGTCAAGCGCATTACACTCCCGGCGATCTTCCCTGCATAGAGGACTCTCGTAAGCGGGACGCTTGTTCCGACGATCCTCCCTGGCTGCGGGAACATGGGTTTGCCAGCCCCCATAGACTCACATAAGTGAGCCCTCCCTGCGGAGAAATATTTCTTACAGTCTTGCATATGCAAATATGCACGTTGTGGATAGAGCCTTTAAGCTCAGCCGACCCTCGTTTGTAAACAGAAGATAAGCAACCGCCGGCAACCAACAGTACTGGCGCATGCATTGTTACACGCAGTATAGGTATAAATTCATTGTAGTGGTATCGATAGTTTTTTGTGAATATCTCGGAAACTGCGCGAAACCGCCGGTTATATGTATAGAAATAAGTTATACAAAATCATGCTCTCCACCATATATTTAAAAATCATCGATATCGGAGAGTTTGAGTTCAATTTGTACATTTACCTTAATTTTTGTTAATTGAGTTTAATATTAATTAGTTAAGTACTATGAAAAGCTTCAGTTCTATAATATTCTTTTTTCTAAAATATTTAAAATATTTAATCTTTAAATATTTATCATGATTCGATTTAACATAATTTCAACAAGAAGACGATAAACAGAAAGAAAAATAATAATAAGAAGAAATACCAAACAGTAAAAAACCAGAGAAAAAACAAAACAAAAAGAAAAAGGAGGAGGAGAAGACGAAGAAGAAGAGAAAGAAGAGAAAAAAAGAGACGGGGAACCGGTTGTTGTCTCTAGACTCTGACTGCACTGTCTTTTGTAGCTGAGAGGAGAAAGATCGAAGAGGAGACTAAGTTGCACGATCGACAAGCCGGACATTACTGGAAACGAGTAGACCACGATTTCGCTTCTCCAGTACCTTCTTTTCTGCGCTGTTGATCATTTTATTGCGTTCGTGTATCGTTCTACGGCGTGTACCAGTGTGTTACGTGTTACATGTAAACCGACACCATGGATATAACGTTTCCACTGCTAGGCCGTAGAAATCAGCTGTTCGACGAAATGGCCTATAAAAAACAGACTCTGAAGGATTCAACCATCGAACGTAACCTAATATGAATTTTGCAAATTGCGTTTCTTTTGTTGTGAACATAATGGTTTATTGTCTGTGAATTACTAATCCATTAAGGAGCAACAAATGGTTCATTGCAATTAAACTGTAGTATTTTATACATTTAAGGAAAATTTAAAGATACTAGTAGAACGCACATTATACGCAAAGACAGTTAACATATTTAAAGTACAATATTCGTTATTATATTTAGCGAGTAAAACAAATATTTGCTGAAATTTTATTTGTTAATTTTGTAAAATATAAATTTGCACAGATGGCCGCAGACTAATCATAGTGTTATAAATAAAGTGGGTATAGAAAGCAGTCATTTTCGACAAACATTTTGTTCAACTTTGTTTATTTTAAACATTGTAACAAATAAAGTATATGCATATAGTAAATATTCTAGCTAATCTTCAGACTGAATTTCATAAGAAAGATATTACATATTTATCAAATATCTTTTATGAATATATTCATAAATATCCAGAAATCAGCGGAAAATGTATGCGTAATTTTATTTTTAGCTTGGAAGAAATTTGTAAATAATAAATCTAAAATTTGTATTCGTAAAAGTTTTAAAAAATTTGTATAAATCGAATTGATAAGAACTGCTAGTATTACATTAAATCTTCTACAGTTCTACGCCTATCTAGTTTAAGCAATATACACAAAATGAGTTAATAGCTTTTCTGATAACTATTGTCGATCTCAGGAAATACGATTTGGAAATACTATAGACTGAATGGAATAATATTTGTCCCAAATTATTGTTTTTGACATTGATATGGAAACACAAGATGAAATTGATTAAAGTAAGACTAATATTACTTAAAAAGAAGCAGTTTGCAGTTTACTAAATTAAGATGGTGGTATCATTAGTTAAGAAAAAATGAACAGAAAAATATATTTGTATAAACATTTGTATAAAAGTTTATATAAACTTTTGGACATCTTTATAAAAATAAATTTCTTACAAAATATAAATGATGTAGAAATTAAGTGTGATTATGAGTAATTTTTCTTTTTTCATAATATAAAATATAAGATAAATCAACAGTAAGTTAAATAATTTCCTTAAAGATTAAAAGGAATTAGTTTCAAATTCGATGTATTAAAGTAAACTTTATCTGAATGTGGTACATCAACATGAAGTATTTAAAAATATATAAGGTTTGGAAATTTTATTCATAAATAATTACAAAATGAGAAATCTTTTTGAATGCTATTAATTCTAATAGCTTCTAATATTTTTTTTAACACTGCTAATAAAATTTCGAAGTTTTACATAACAATAAATTCATAAAAGATGTTTCCTGTCAATGGATTAGATCTTTTTATCTACTTCTTAGTTTTAATATAAAAAATTAATATTTCCGAACAAGGTTGGGATTATAGTTAAAGTCAACCTAACCTACAAACATAATTAAGATTTTTCATTTACAAAATAACTTTCCTAACCTCAATCAATCGTCAATTCTCTAATTCTATACTCGAAAATTTTCATGAATCTATGTACTTATAATCACAACTATTAAATAACCAAGAAAGTGCCATTTTAATAGGTGTGAGATAAATGTGACAGAGAAGACAAAGTAGGTCAAACGATAGTTTACTCAGGAAAGTAGTCACCTTCGGCTTTCTATTATCTTTTTCTAACGATTCAACTACTTTTCTACTTCTTTTTTATAAAAGTTTTCTTCTTAGGTATCGAAAAAGCGCTTCAATTTCTGTTTAACGTCTTATCGATTTTGAAATCATGAAAATCTCTGGAATCACTTTCGATTGTAATGTTCGCTTACTATATCATCTCTGATTGCGACGGACTTTGGTACGTTCATATAGAAATTACTTTTTCAAGACTTTAAACGATTAATTTTCATAAGTGTTATGCAATGGTAAATTCTCTATTAAATAAATATACATAATCACATTTCTAATTGCTAGAGTACAGTACAGTTTAACGATGAGAAAACAGTATTTAAAAACAGCACGAACTTTCTTCATATAATCTCTGCCAGGGGTATGACTCGATGTCATAAGGCAAGAGGTTAACAGAATAAGATTCAATTTAAATCGTTCGAAAGACATGGCAGAACTTCTCGAGCAATCACATTGTGAGATCACAACCTCGACCTAAAACTTCACAGAATATGTTCATGCAGGTGCTATCTTGAATTTAATCATCCAAAGTCGTGACATCGACATTGAGCTGTTCTTGCTGGACTGCGTACTCTCTGACCGTGGAAACTTGGGATTCACCTTAGATCTACACACGTGCTCCGAATACTTCATTCTTCATTGCTCACGATCCATACCTTCGACCATACATTGTAAACTCCTGGAATCAAATTGTAGATTCATGAATAAAAATCTTGAATTAGATCCAACGATTTTTAACTCGATAAATTAAATTTTGTATTGTAGATTCTAACCAGTCTATTCTCTAAGTATTAAGATACTTATAAAACATTATATAATACACTGTAACATCAGATAGTATAATATATTTCATGCTTCTTCAAATTTTTATACATATTTTTATAAATTCATAAAAGATATAACTTAGAAAAAACGAAGCTGGCACTCCGCTGGGGATAGTCACCCACATGCTATATTTATTTTTATTTTATTTTTTTTTTCACCAATAAGATATAACACTTTATCAAATGCCCATAAGGACAAATTGTAAAAAAAAAAACAAAATAAAATAAAATAATATTTTTATAAATTGTTACGAGTCAGACCTTTGTACAGCACACCGCACCGGCGGTATTTATATTGTATTATTAGTATTATGTAATATTTTATGGAATATGGTTGCAGTATATTAGCAACTATGCGGATACACTTGATGCGAGGTGAGGAAGCCATAGGTTTATTGTTCACGAGAACGAACCTGATCCGCTATCACTAATCAGGGATCCTCTAGAATGAAGTCATTTGCGGACGAACCTGGCTCAAAGTAAGGGAGTCGCAGAAGGTTGAAACTTGGTGAACAAACTCGATGCGAAATCGGGGAGCTGCTAGGAGGTTGGAAAGCACGGACGAACCCGACGTCCAGCCGGGGAACTCTTATGAGATTAGACAAAATGCAGACGAATCTAATGCGAAATCAGGATGTCATAGAGAATGTTAGAAAGGCCTCGTAACTTGATTAATAAAAAAAAAATGACACGGTGACACTCCTCGTAACATTCTAACCATTCTGTCGTAAGAGCGTTATTTTTCGGTTTCTTATGCCGTGAAAATCTCGAAATTTTATGGTAGAAGTGGATCAAGAGTTCGTGTGCATATGAAAAAGTAGCTGTTCAAGGTTTCTGAGAAAAGTACCCTCCGGACGTATATCACAAACGATATCCCAGAAATGAAGAATTGAAAAAGTGCAGGTGGAGGCCGAATGTTCTTCATCTGTAACAATATTATGACTTCTTAAATTGCTATATATTTCTTTAAATTTCTATATATTTTCCTATATATTATATGTTTCTTGAAACTTCCATACAAGATATTTTTAAATGAGTCTCCGATACCAGATGAGAAAAATTACGTAGTACCATTTAAAAAAATCAAGTTTTTGAAAATTCTTGTTACTACAATTTGTTGTCAACTTTTGTTTGAAATAATTTTTAATCAATTAGCAGAAGAGCGTGAAAAATCGTGGCAATGATAAATATTTTGTATATTTATGTTTCTTGACATTATACTATATTTTTCTATATATTTCCACAACTCTAAATTTCCCTAAAAATGCAAGACGTCCGCTAAATCAAGTGCGAGTTCAACTAGTAGAAAAGTCTACAAATTTGATTCTATCTGTAATTATCGAACATTTCCTCCAAGTTATTCCTTTGCTTTCAGCTTTACTGTATTTATTAATTCTTACTTAAATTTTGTAGCTTATTGTATGCCGTTTATATTTATTTTATAATATTAATTTAGGATTCAATTTCTTGAAATATTTCTAAAAAATTGTCGACCAAAAGTGGCTATAGATAAGTACTACCACAAAAGGAATATTTCTTAAAAATATGACTAGTTACCATAGTGAGATCACTATTATATGTCTTTTGCACGATACTGTATATGAACATGAACACAAATCATTTGAAGTTTTATTAACAAATTCTAACAAAAATGGGAAAGAAGATTTTGACAGTATATACTATCCTTTAGAACGTTTAACTACTATAATATTCTGTGACCTTTCTCCACATATTATTAGATGAATAATATTATTATATTAATAGATGAATAATGTTATTGTTTGGCCTAATATAAAGAAAATATTCATCGAGTAATGAAAATAGCTCACTTTCTAAATCACATTTTCACGCCCGTTACTCCATTTTTTAGCCCTGTTTTCCGCATCACAAAATTTACGTTGTAATTTTCCCGGTAATCCGGCGTCAGTGGTGTTTTCGAGGGGAAGCGTAATCACTCTTCTTCTCCGCGTCTTGAGGCCTCGTTACGTTGCAACAGTGTCTCTGTGGTCTTTGTAGGGAGATTGCATTATTCGCCATTTAAAACGATACTAGCTCTCGCGGCGTGAGTCGTGTAGTTCACTCGTGCTTATGTACAAAGTAGACGGTATTAAAATGAAATTTCCACTGTGCATGATACACCCACATCGTTTTTCCAGGTGTAACGCGTACATACGCCAGGTTTAATGCCCAAGCTTTGTCATAATCTAACTTATTTTCAACGATTTTGCCTTTCAAATGCAATTGCACATGTTATTTTAACATCTTCTACAAATTTTTTGTTTCAGTACAAAATACAAAATTGGACCAGAAAATTTTATCAAAATTTTTTTAAACAAATTTTTACTAAATATATTTATAAAGATATAATTTCAACATAAGAATTTTTCTATGCTGTATTTATGATATGGATTTTGTTACGCTCGAAGGTCACAGGTGAATAACATTTCCTATATTTTATAGAAGAGTAATTTGAAAATTCAATACGATTCATTTGATTTCGTTGATTAAATGTGCTTTTATCAGCCTTTCAAATAATTATTAACACAACATTAATTATGCAGACTGATGTTAATTAAATTGAACTAATGTAATAAATAAAATAATATTATTTCTTTCTTACAAAACAACGTGGATTTATTAGTTACTTCCAGAAGGTTTATATTTTCAAGTGTACAAAATAATTCTGTTTGTAGCTTTCAAGTGTTATGGGAATCAGAAATTCAATGAAAATCGACTTGTCATATTGTTTACATGTGATCTTCATACGTGCTATTTGAAATGAACACCATAATTAATGAGACTAATTCGTAAAACTTTCTGGGACAAATTATTATTAAATTTGTTATCGGATTAAAATAAAAAGAATTACATGATACTATATACATATGTATTTGTTAACTGTGAGGTAATTCTATTGCATCTATAAATGATATGAGAATTTTTAAGTATTTAATTTATATTGTATCTTTTATTCCATAATAATATTGATAGTTTTTATCTGCCGAAATACAATACAAAATAAAATGAAATGTGATAGAATAGATAATAGATAGTGGATAATTTTATCCTCGTACATACATATATGGTTTTGTATAAGTTTTCCCTACTTATCATTACTAATCAGGTTTTAACTTTCCAAAATCAGCTGAATATATATTCACAATACATTTCCCTATTTGCACTCTCATCACACTATTCTCTCATCACATTATCTCTCCAACACAAACGTGCATAAACCTAATCTGCATTTCCAACGGAACTTATTCTGGATTTGAGTGTTAATTACAGATGTATCTTTGTCACTGCTGTTTCCTCGTAGCAATTATTATTATTTATACTCGGTCGAACCCATCGTGACATTGCTCGTCGAGCACACGGTGCCTTCCATTAAATCATGAAGATGGATCGATCGGAGTTCGAGCGTACGCGACGCGACGCAACGTTTCGTAAATCGCTCGCAGAGCAATTACAGATAAAATAATAATTCGCGATAGAACATCTCTCTCTTATTTCTTTCTCTTTATCTTTCTTTTTCTGCCTTGCTTACTACATTGATTCCCTTTCTCATTTTCGATCGACTCTCAAACCGCGAAATTGTCGCGTAGTCTCGTTAAAAACTGACCCTCGAAATATGCGCATAAATCGCCGAACGATTCGCGTCGCAACGTTCGTATTGTTGTCCGCAATTAGTGGGATTAATTTACATATTGCCGGATTAACCGTTCGACCATGAATTATTCAGCGTATGCTAATGCGCTGCCTTTGAATTGAAGTCTATAATTGAATGCTTCTCGAGAATAAGGAAAGAGCCGCGACCCCCGCTGCGACCGCTGCTAAAGAACCAGCATTAACCGTATTATAGTCGATAGAGAACCGGGACGCGTCGTGTGCAGTCGTCAAACGGGAATTAATAAATGTAAGTCTGAAATTGCCCTCTGTCTGACATGAGTATGTAATTAAAGAGTTAAAAGAGAAATGATTGTAGTCTGTTTTAACTTGAAATTGAGGTTTTATTTAAAAAGACACACACACGCGTATATATATTAATTTTTATAATAGAATTAATTCTTTCTTTGTATTATATTTTTACATTATTTGTGTTATGTTAACTATATATTATTTATATTATACATATATACATTAATAAAATTAGTGCCTTCGATATACAAATTTTGTAAAATTGCATAGTTACTTAGAAAATTCTTTAACTGCAATTTGTTTGATTCTGAAGTTATAACTTGGATAAAAAATATTTCTCTACATAGGTAGAAAAACCGTCGGAAATACTGATACAGTAGAATAGATCATTGTGTGTAACTTCTTATATGGAAATTATGTATACCTGTTATCGTAACTTCGATACATGATTAAAATTTTTACACAAGTACAAGTATAAATATGACTTTTTATACTATTTAGTGGATGAAATAAATTTCTGCTTAGATCTCATTTTTTAAATTATGTTTGTAAAAATACAATATTCACAGTCTAATGACAAATATTGCTTTTAGTGTATATTGTTTATTATAAATAAGATCACACTTAAAAATTACATTTAAGTATTTGTATATTTATGATTTGATGCTTCACGCAAGAGAAACCATCAATAAACTGGAATATATGAGGTAGAATTATGTAAACTAATTGATCTGAATATATTAATAATAGAAAAAATGTCTTAAGGCAAAATTAAACAACGTCTTATGATATGTGGATTTTGTTGGTAGATGGAGGTATTTTAAGGGTACATTTCTATAAACGTAATTAAGTTCTTCAAATTTTTCTCGATTTATCATCCTTCCTGGGCGTTTTCTTTGAGGTTGTCCGAGTCCGACCACGCGTTTAGGTAAAACAAATTGAGAATCTTATCACTGCTGTATAGAAATATTTCTCTCTGATGTCCTAAATCGAACTAGTCCCAATCTAACAAGCAACAAAGTCGAAAAGTGAACTTCGAAAGACCCACAACTGAAACGCAACCTCGCATGACGTCGTTAACGAACGAATCATAACATGTAAAAAAAAAAAAACACAGTAGAATAGACATAATTCAACAGCTATAAAAGAGAGACAATTCCAAAAGAGGACCATAGAAAAAGTATCCACATTAAAGAGCGCGTAAGCGAATTTTACGTTAATTCCACGAAGATTCTTTTCATCGAAAACAAATTATTTCGTTCTAATTTAGCGTAACGAACTAGCTGCTGCGGTAATTGCTTCGCTAATCGGTTTTCCGCAGGTTTGTCGCGAACCGACACGGTTGAAAAGCTGCCGAAAACCGAGGAAACGTGTGCGAATGCACCGGATACTCCGATTCTTTTTGACGACGTACAGAATGAGAGTTCCATTCAGTTGGTCATTAACGGTTGGAAAAGCGTATTAACGACATGCGTACCGTCATCGTCGCGACGATCCGCTAATTGAAGAGTCTCCATTCGTTGTCGATCCCCTTTCCTTCCTGTTTTTCCCTGCCAGGTTGGGCGGAATCGCAATTAAGGATTGAAAAAATACGTGTGAAGATGGAAGTCAAGCAAAAAGGGAGACGCGAGGTCGCTCTTCAGTTTCCCGTCTTGTTTCTAGCATCAATGGCAACCTACCGCATAGTCTCTAACTGTAAACAGCCAGTTTTTATTTCGTTTCGTGGCTTTTGTCGATGGTGTGGTGATGATGCTCTTTTACTGGGATTTATTGGGAGCGGCAGCTACGTAGCACGAATGATAGAGTTGCGTTTAATGGAAATGATATTTTTTGTAAAAGATGGACCTTTATGTTGGGAAGGTGAATATAGTGTAAATAGGAAAGAATTAGATAGAGTAGAATTAGGTTAGTACTAGAAATGTTAGTTATTATGGAGGATGAATTTTTGTGTCATAAAACATTCTGACTATTCCAAAGGCTCGCAGGCATTTGCGGCTCCTTGTTCTCATATAACAATAATTTCATAATTTGTCGAATATGCATGACATCAACCTAGAAAGAATTTACTTACTACTATATATTGGGAGTAATTATTTGGCTGATAGATCACTTTCCGAAGAGAGAAACGTGCTAAGGCAATATTTCAAAGTTTTCGTTTATTTGCTATAAGTTCCCTGCTCGATAAACAATTATGCATTCCATAGTCTTTAAAAGATATCGATACATACACTGATAAAATTTATCGTTGATAACAAGGTCCAAAATCAACCAACTCTTATCATTCCCCTTTATGTATACATGAAACATAAACTTATAAATTTGTATATCATAGAATTACATCCTTAAATCCTAAATATAATAGTCCATTCTCTCGCGAATGAAATTTCTTAATCTCTCCTCTTGTATACTGAAGTAGAATTCTATTAGGTTCTCCCAAAAGTTTCTTTCGTTTTACAAGGAAATAGTAGATGCACATTTTTTGTTTTATATTGTTTTATTGAATTATGTGTGATCCATTTTGTTCCAATAGAACAAACTTTTGGGACGACCTAATACTTCAAAGTTTCTACACGCATCTAAACCAATAAAGAATTAATTCTACGTTAAGTATATCACCAGGAATCAAACTGTCAAAATAAAAATTCATCCCATCGGGCGTCACAAGTACCAGTTGTATAATCCGGGAAATTCGAATAAGAAAACAAGAAGAAACAACAAAGAAAGAAAGAAAGAAAGAAAGAAAGAAAGACAGAGATTATTCTCAATTCTCAATTCTCTTCAGCCTCGACCTACTGTAAACTTACGACTCGTGATATAACTTGCGAGGCAGGGAACCTTTCTAGTACCTTTATTATTTCTTCTGCGAAGTGCGCATGCGTCATTCTCTGTCTATCTTTTCACGGTTTCCCTCTCCACTCGTACTAGTAGGTGAATCACTGTTGAAGCTCATGTGGCCGCGAACAAGTGGATATATGCGAGGAAACGAGGCGCGAATTGGGCTCGACTTTTTCCTTTTTTTTTCTCCGTCTTTCCAGGGGCAAAACAGTGGCGGGATAGAGAGAAAGAGGGTGGCAGAGAAAAGCGGGAAACGGCCAGGGAGAGATTAATTACTGTCATGCACTGAATGAATGCACCTGTGGCCTCGAAGCAAGCTTTTTTCTATCGGGTGCTCCAGGAAATTAACCTTCCCCACTTGCCAGTTGAATTCTCGAGTTTTTACGGCTCTTCGCTGCGCGTCGCTTCTTCTTTTCCCTTTTTCTCCCCACCATTGGAGTTTTTGTTCCATCTAACTGTCTCTCTGTGAGGTAAAAGAGCGAACGTTAGCGATGGGACGGACACTTTCTCGTGTGTTTAATGCTCTTCTAATTGCATCGGCCGTCTTTTGATTGCTGTTTGCCAGCCTGAATGCAGGCTGTGTCGCGGGTAATTCAAGTGTTAGGGGAGGTTCGAGTCAAGCTGAACCTTTTCACTGTATAATGAAATAACGCGGGATGCGAGGGGAAAGATGTTTAGCTTTATTATAGACAACGCGGTCTATAGTCGTGATAGATAGATGAGGCAAATAGATGAGGCTCCAGTGATTTTAAATGGTTGTGGATAATAGATTTTCGTAAGGCCGAGTATAGGGAAAGTATTTATACCAAATTTAATGAGATAAGTATTTATTGTGCTTCGAAATTTATTATTAAATTTGCAAGAAATTTATTATTAAATAAATATTGTACAATATTCTATAGAAATGACGTACACAAACAGGGAAATAATAAAATCAATGTAATAATCAATAGGATAAACTTCTACTTGTTTTGTAAAATTAACTTTTAACTTAAAATTTTGTAAAATAAACTTTTCATGCCATTTAGATTTCTTTTCGCTTTAACAATTATACTATGTCGAACTAGAAAAGAAAAATGACTCATTCCACTTGCATAGATCATCCTCTATAATTATTATGATAATAAACAAATAATGTCAATTTGTAATATAGATCTTTATGTAATTAATACTAATATAAATTAATACCAATTTATAATGAAAATTTTCTTTGTAATAAATTTATAATAAACACAATAGATTAATAATAACATTATTTATCATTTTCGTCCATTTATCACGTTCATCCTCGCCGAGTTCAACTCGGAAGAACACACAGATGATGAGAATTCTCACCTTACAGGAAGTCCTCGAGAAGGAGCTCGTTCACTTTGTAAAGTATCTTGAGCATCACGTACGTAGCACATACGGAGCGCAAACCCTTCGGCTGCTTCTTCTTCTTCTTTTTAAACGACATCTTGTCAAAGCGGAAAACATTCTTTTACCCTTGTGTCATGTGACCCGTAAAACGTGTACTTAGAGCACGTCACCTTATTACCCTTTAATAATTCAAAGATAAGCGTCGTTAGAACCGCTTCTCAAGATTATACGCTTCTTAAGATTACGCTCTGCTTAGTCTTGCGTAAAGGGCAGTCTCGAATAACCCTTTTATAGTTTAATAAAATGAGAAAAACAAGAAGTATCTTTAATATAAACATGTATAGTATAGAAAATATCTAATAGAAAATGTTTAAAAATTGTTCAAGAGCTGGCTATGCATATAATGAATTAGACGTTTGTATTAGATTAAGATTAAAGGAATAAGAAATTATTAAATTTAGAGAAAAATATCTTGCGTATGTTAATTGGATTAGTTTAAAAAAAACAATGGTCTTGTTTACAGTAATAAATTGAATAATTTTAAAAACCAGATTATCTACAAATGAATAATTATAAAGCACTTGTATTAAGTTCAAAGAATATCTCGTTTACATTAATAAATGCAAAACCTAAATTATATATATAATTATATATATTATATATAACTATATTATAACTAACTATATTATATATATTATATATAACTATATTATATATACTTAATTATATATATATTATAATTACCTTAATTACCTTACTCTACAAATTAATAAATATGAAGTATTAATCTGTTCAAATAAAGAAACTAAGAAATTAAAAAATTGTAATTAAACACTTTCTTAAATACTATTTAAAATTTAACAAATTTAAAAACCTAGAAATTTTCGTAAATATTAAATTCATGGAAGAATATCTTGTTTCCCGATTAAAGGTACATATGTACATAGTAAATATATAGAGCATCTTACCCTTCACATTTCGAGATAAGATGCACTATTAACTTAAAAGCTCTCAAATGGTGAAAAGGTAAAGTCGACGTCTCTCAACTTTCGTTCTACTTAGCTGAAAGGCGTAATACTACGTCATTGGTAGTGAAAGTGTTAATTGCCGGTGTAGTATAATACCTTAAAACATGAATCAACGTCATGATATTGCCTCTATACAGTCTCGTCTTTTCTTCTTGTTCCTTTCTTATCAATTCCTCAAAAGTACTTCCCGTTTTTATTTGCGGACAGTATAAAACGTATAAAAGACCTTTCATCTTGAGCATAATAATTTAGAGGTCATCGAGAATCTACCCTTCAGACTGGCTCCTAGCAATTTAATAAAATCATACTGTCAGCTAATGATAGAGAGTCCAGTGCCATTTTTTCAGAGTTGCATAAATTTTAAATTTAATCCATACTTTGTTATGCGTGTGAATTCACGTTTACTATAAAATATAAGATTTTTCAAAGCATTACGATTTAATCTTACATTGTAGTATTTGTTTAATACTCCTTAAATCTATAATAGTATTTTAATACATATTTAGTAAAAGTTCTTTATAATGTTCTGGAATAATAATTGTTAATGTATGCAATCATCTATAAAAACAGGACATCCTGTAAGAAGGTTATTTTTGTTTAAATAAAATGCATCAAACTTTCATTGAAATCATAAAGCGTTCTGTACCAAGATCATTCTGTTATTTATTTAGTTGTTACTATAGTTTCTCATTATGACATAATAGTAACAAGAAATAAATATGTATTAATTTAATATAAATAATATATTTATAAGATCTACGAAGATTTTTAGGATGATTCTCCGTACCTATAACATTATTTTGGAGAAACTAAACTTTTTGACACTCAATTATGAAAGTTTCTTCTTCGAAGAATTTACATATGTACTTCATGTTACATAACCTTGTTTTTTGAGGAGGAAATCTATTTTCTAGATAATTTAATAATCGAATAAAACAAACTTGCCTTAAAATTAAGTAAAATTAAGGTTCATGTGAACATCAAGTTCTGAATTTTGCCTTCTGTGCACTTCTTACATGTACGTATTTACATATTTATAACACTTGTTGACGATATAATAATATGTAACTTAATCTTAGCTTAAATTTTCAAAACCATGTATGATTTTCTGATGATGAAATTGTGTTGATTACAAATAATGCTAAAAGATATTTTTTATATGCCATTCTTTATCGGTTCTCAAATAAATAAAACGATACATAACAATAATAAAATGATTATTAGAGAATAATACAAAGAATGAACCAATATCATAATCTGATTTTACTAATGGAAGATTTACAGAAAATAGAATTAATGGATTTGACTTCTGAATATCTCAAACATCAATATATAAACTAACCTACAAAACCTGTACAACGAAATATATTGGGAAAAAAGTATAGACTAGATAAAATAAAACATACTGAAACAAAGTATCATTTAATTTGCATATATGAGCTATACAAAATGAAGGTATTGTATAAGCTAATCTAATATATACAACGAAATATATTGATCAAAGTTAAATACTCTTAGATAAAAACAAGTAATAAAAGGTAAAAATAACTGTAGACAATTGACACTAGACACTATGCTTCATCTTAATAACAGATCGCGAGATATCATTTTTATAATACTAAATCACATATGTCACTTCGATATTAAATGACGAAAAGGTCAAAACCGATTTGTTTTGTTCATAACATTTTTCACCTACTACAAAGCTAAAATTTTTTACGGTCTATTAGAATTCTTAATTATTCATGTAAAGAACGCAACATTCACCCCTGTTGATAAGTACATATTAGGACTTTTTATGCGAAACGTAAAAATTAATCTAAATTATGAAGGAAACGATTAATTGATCAGAATTTTGTATTCATGCAAGATTTCCATCTAATACTCGTATACGTATGATAGCAAAAATTTCTTAAAATTATTTGCAAAGGTGCATTTATCGTGTTAAAAGATTTGTTGTAATAGGCTCAAGTACTTACCTACGTCGTAAAGAGGTTTGAATATCGGCTGATTATAAACATATCTATATACATTTCTATAAACATTTCTAAAAAAAATCAATACTTTTAAGTAGACTCAAAACTAAACGCTAGATAAGTACTGTGAGAAATAAAATAAGCCAAGTAAAATCGACCACTGCTCAAACAGGTTCGAAACATTCAAAACTTTACCAGCTCCTTACTAGAAGTTTTCCATTCGCTTAAAATCATTCGTCCTGTCTTCTAGTTCTTAAATAATTACAAGTGCAAATATTCAGCTACATTTTATAAGAATTTTACCTATCGTTTGTAATTCGTAGAATTTTCCTAAGTCTGTTAGACGAATTCAATGAAATGGTAATGCGTTTCTAACTCTCATGATTTTATCGCTACTTGCAAGGGCTTCGACTCGTTCAAATATCGAAGTGATTATAAGTAAATTTTCGAAACTTGTGAGTACTCGTTCCGAGATCCAAAAACCGAGCTCACGAAAATGAATACTTATGTAAGTGATGCAATGAACGAACCATTATATTTTACAAATACTATTTAAACCCTGTGTAACGTATCTTAGGTATTGAATTTGATTTAAATTTTTTAATACATATTAGACTTGATTTCATCACTAAAAACTTGGAATGAAAAGATTCTGATAATGAAGAACGAAAGAACAGAATCGAAAGAGAAGAATTAATTTCATTACAAATTGACGAGACTATTGTCAGTTACATTATATTATTATTTCAAATTATATAATAATTCTTAAGGTTATTGATTACTCCCTAATGATTTTTCAAGTTTACTTAAGTTTTCGTAAGTGTCGTAATATTTATCTACGCATAGATCCGTGAAGCGTCGCCTCTTAATAAATTTTACGGCATGATAGCTCGCAAGCGCGCAACATCAAGATAATAATTAATTTCCTGGAGTATTTTCCAACGAGAATATCCCTTTATGTGGGTTAAACGTAGATTTAATTATATTATATTAAAACTACTATGTACCTTCAGTATCGTCGCCATAATATCCTGTGAATGGTAATTTAATTCCTCTCACAAAGGTATGAAAATTATAATATCCATTCATGTTACACCGGCCAATCCTGGCTTTCTCTCTCTCTCTCTCTCTCTCTCTCTCTCTCTCGCTTATTGCCTTCCTCTTTTGGTATCTTTGACATCGACCAATTGCATTTCAGCGTCGATCTTCTCGCACCGTTGACGAAAATATAGCACGCTGTTTTAATTGCAACGTGGAAACATTTTGATGTAATCTTGATATTTTATGGTAATTTCATTTGTACCTCGCGACAGTTACGGAGCGTGTGAATAATGGTAAATTTATAATGAAAGAAATAATATGAGAATTATCATTATTTTATCATTTTTATGAAATAAATTTCGCGAAAAATTGGAATAGACGGAGCCTTAAGAACTAACAAGAAATTTTTTATTGCAATTATTTACAATTAAATTGCAAATATTTATGCAGATAAGTATCTTTATCAACACAAGTAAAATCTAAGCAAAGATTTTTTTCACCTACTAAAAGATACGACTGATACATTTTGGATATATTTTATGTAATCTTCGTACTACATAAACTGCATAAATATTCGTGGTTTATTATAACGAATAGCAAGCAATCAGTTTATTGTAAATGTATGTGATAGTGTATATAGTAATTATGTTTTTTAATAAGTAGTTTCGATTTATAATTTGATGATTATATATTACTGATATATTTCACATATTTTTTACGCATATTTAAATAGGTATTTTGTTGTATACTTAACATGCATAAAAATCCGATAGTTCAGTAATTAGTATGTTTTTCTTTTTTGAAGATTTCTACAACTCTTCCACGATTTTTATCATGAGAAGCTAATATAAGAACAGACCGGTTCATATGTTCATCGCTTCGCAACCACGGAACGAGATATCTTGCTATTTATTTATGAGGATGAGAGTCCTAATTAAAAAAAATATCAATTCACGAAACCTCATGGCGGCGGAAAGACATTTTTTAGAAGCACTTTTCTTTATTCTTCTTGTACATACCTACATGTAACGCATATATAAGTACATACAGACATACAAGTAAATACAGAAAAACTCGTAAGATAACACGTTCGTCAACATCATACGAACAATATTGTGTCACGAGATACCTCGCCCATGATTGCGCATCTATTAACACATTGTTGATCGAAAACGTATCAATACGTCTTTCTTTACCCGAATATTGTTGAATATTTCTGAGTGTGACATATGCAAACGTGTTTAAAGAAAGATAAATCATCGTACGAAGTTATTAGAACTTAAAATTGATAAAATGTCCATCATAGAATTTACGATTTTGTTTATCATTTACCTTTTGTTCTCTTAGGTTCTTTTCTGATCTTTTACATATTATAAACACAATTTTGTTACCATTGAATTTTCAAAAATGGCGTATCGCGAATTTTTGAGTAAAAAAGAAATTTTTAGTAAATTTTATACCGATGCTTTATCTGAATGCTCAAGCGACAATGCTAATGATTCGAAAGATGAAAGTTCTTCAAAATATAATTCTGATACAGACGACATGAATATTAGAGTAATCAAAATGACAGAAAACCTTACTGATTGATTCTAATACTGAAAGTGAAAATAATCCTAGCTGTGCCGAAGAATGCTCTTTTACCTTCGCAGTGGACTCTAGAGTGGATTGAATACAACATTTCACAAAAATTAGGAGATTTTATAGATATAACTATTTTGGTTAACAAGACCCAAAGTGAAAATTAAGTTACACAATCAATTTTTGTTAACGACTTCTTAGATTTGGCAGTTTGTCATGCAAACTTGTATCATTAACAGAATGAATCACATAAAACTTATATGACTTTAAAATAGACTGATATAACGAATAGTAATATAAAAAAATTTGTAAGATTAAAGCCCGATGCAGTCGAGAGACATTTGTCTGCGTGCTGTCGTTGCAATCATATGCCCTTCTTTGTATTCCCAATTAAGCACAACGAAGTCAGGTATGATTATACCGACGCTGCACGAATAAAAGTTACTTGTCTGAATCGGATCTAATAATTTTGGTAATACAAACATTTTGGCGATATTCCAATATTGTCAGGCATGAAAAATAGCCAGCCATAGGCGTTTCTGCATAAGTCCTAGTCAACAATGTATTAAAGTTCCTAAGTTCACTCAAATCGGCCCATGCGTGGTATCACAATGCCATCCATCCGACGCACTCAAAAAATCCTGGAGGGCGCGAATAAACGCAGCAGGAAGAATTCGTCGAGTTTTCGTAGCGCATGCATATGTTGGAAAAACGTAGAACGGGTCAATGTCGCCAAGGGATCGTAGGTGGATCGTGTGATCCACGTGTATGTGTGTTTGTACGTGTTATAGCGTGCTGTACGGGCAACGTAGGGACAAGAGAGGCGATATATAATGTTCCGCGATATTAAACGGGACGCATTCCACCGAAGCCACCCTCTGGTCCCTGCTATGAATGCTTCTACGACCCCCATCTCCTGTCTCACCCTTCCTCATACATCCTCACGTACATACATAGACACGTACCCATCCCTACCAGGCACACAACCATCCACGAGAGCTGGCAAAGCTGGCAAAGCTGGCCTACTCGACCAGAGCTACCCCCGAATGGTTATACGCCAAATTTACAGCTTAGCCAGAACCACTACTACCCACGAACACGCCATTTACTACACCCCCGGGGACCAAGAACCGGATACGCGGTTCTATGACGTGTTTGCTCAAGGATAAAGCTGCTTCGAACGATTTACGGATGTCACTGATAGGAGCGGCGGGACATGCCGCTCGAGTGCCCCACGATTTTTAAGGGGATGGCTGGAGAGATTGGTTTAATGCTGTCGATTGCTGTTTGAGTTTCGAATGAATGGTGTGGCAGGTTTATTTGAAAAGTGATTTTTTATGGGGAATACTGTTTATCACTGATATAATTAAGAAATTGAGATGTCAAACATCCATAAAATTTTTTTTTTTTATCACATACATCAGCAATACTTTCAGAAGAACCAGCTGAACGTTAATAAGTACGTGTTGCATCACAAACCGAGCCAGTCTTTTCGACTTCCTGCACAGTTCGACAAATTGTATGCCCAAAAGGCTAATTTTAGTTGGGAAAAAAAGCTCGAGAAAAACTTGAATTTGTGTAATAGATTTTCATAATATGCATACATTGCTACAGTACTTTATGGTGATTTGTTTATATTTTCCGATGAGATCTATCAGAGAGATACACATGAAAGATCTGTCAAACGGTTTTGCACCTCTTGAAGGATGTGACACACCATTTGAATAACCTTATATTAAAGAAAACGGTTGCATGGCGTTGATTTATGTTTATGTTTGAAGTAAACAGCGCAGTAGATTTAATGGGTTTAGATGAAGACAGATGTAGGGTGGCTTTTTAAATTTTTTGATAAAATGATGCTTAGTAGAAGATTCGGAGATGGACGTTGTTAAAGAAATTAATTATCTATATACAAAATATGTTAAATTTAATCCTTTCACGCACTTTAAACCTAAAACATTATATTTGAGAATATTGAACGATAAATGTAATTTGCTACTGATAAAACTGTTAATTTTACTGTTAAGTTTCAATATTTATGTTAGTCTGTATGTATACTTTAAAACGAACTTCTCAACATTAAGTTTCTACAGTTTCTCTATACATTTTACCATTCATTTAAAACTTTTAATAATATAATCATTATCTCTCATTGCTACAATAGACTGCAAATTTTTATGCATTTATGGCGAATTTAAGATTGCAAAAATGCACAGAATCTACACGCATAACATGCAAAGCTACATAAAATATGCAAGGTTCAGCACCTATTATAATATTTAGCAAGTAAAACAAATTTCTGGTTACATACTATCCCTTTATTTGCTTTTATAAACATATGGATTTGCGTAAATATTCACGTCTGCTCGTTACGGGGTTAGTAAAATAAGCTGCTTTGTATAATACATATAATAATAATATGTGCATGTTCATAAAAGCGTTCCCTAAATGTTCAAATGCACGATCCACTGTCTATCAACACAGAACTGCAAAATTATAACTATCTCTACTGAAACTACCTCCGACTGAAATTCTGGAAATCGACCAGACGATGACCCGAAATCGTCGCGGTGGAAGCGAAAAGGAAGCAAGAAATTTAGTTATGCGTACGAAGTAGGATGAGGAAAGCGGAGAAGAGAAGGCCGAGAGTGCAAGGCGTGCATTGCCGGACAAGGACGTGTCCTGGGATCTCCCGTGACCGGGAGTAGCCACGACATTCCAAAATGCTTTCTCCCACCCCCTGCTCGAGTTCCTGCGCCGTATCACGGTTGACCCGGCCATTCCCTATCCTTCATCCGCGCATTTCCATCCCTCTGGCGACGGGGCTCGAGCCCCGTCGACCGACGGGCACACCGAATGCAACCATGCGTCATCCGCCATGATCTATGCTTTCTGCCGCTCTGGCATTACGCTCCGCGTGTACGCGCGAGCGCAAACTGACTATACTACTGCTCAAAAGTACACTACCCTCCACAAGTATTTAGAGACAAATTATTTTAGTACAACTAGAATAGAATTTTGCTGACTCGAAACTGTATAATTGAAAGACCTCTATAAGACTACAGTTTCATGCTTGAACTACATACGATATACAGTGGATCGTGAAACTGTTGAAACATTTCTAGAAACTTTCTGTGAATATATTACGTGTGTTCTATGAAATATTTTCAACACTGCGGCGAAATATTATTATTATTAATTGTATTGATAAAATGTGAAAGAAATCTTAAATTCTACGTAGAAGCTACATGATATTTAGTGAAAGTATGTATTTCACAAACGTATTTAAAATATCTTGTAACTTCTATATACATTTTTAGATTAATTTCAAATTTTATCAATGTAGTCATGATAACTGTGTCTCACTATGAAGTGAGCGTTCAAATACATTGCAATATTATTATTTTATAAATAAGAGAGAACTCATTTACTTTAAATAAAAAAGGATTTTGACTTTTAAATGGCTCTTGAATATTTTCGAAGGTTTCAAAGAATTTAAAACATCAGAAGAGGCAATTGCACTTTCACTACGCTTTTGTATTTTTGCATCGAGATAAGAAAAAAATATAGGAAATACAGCAGAGTTGTAATCGTTCAAAAGCCACGTTGATGAACTCTATAAACTGAAAGATACAGAAAGCTGGCGATATTGCAAATACTGTTTTTCAAATTTTCCTTGGAATTTGTCATTATTTATATTATTTCTTTGCGGCAAATGACCTTGCGGGTAGTTGTTTCTTTTTTTAGAATTACATATTAATCGTGTAGAATCAAAAAAGTAACAAAAATTGGAGTTGATCAGTTTACCTTCTGAGAAACTCAATTATAAATAGGCACAGTAGAACCTTTATAATCCAGAAACTTAAAAAAAAGTATTATTTCATTATGCAAATACTTCGTTATTATTTTTCTATTATTATGTACGGAAGTATATCATTATACGCAAGTATGTATACATTTATACGTATTTGTATACATGCATACCTATTTGTATGGACGATTAAATCGCCTATACGGGGATAGGTACGCGATATTCACATAAGGGCGTACACCAGGTTGAGCTCGGAGTTCAGAGATATATGAATCTGATGGTCACACATGCGTATGCGTGACTCTCTGTTTCTCTGACTTCTCTCTGACTGTCTCTGTTCGTCTGTGCTCGCATCTCTATTAAAGCTCCGCTCATTTTCAGCTGCATATTGTGCCTGTGCGCACTCTCATCCAACCCCTGCGAATATTCAGTGAGCTCGTGGAACACAAGTTTGTTTTATTGTTTTTGTGTATCTTTCTTAGGAAGGGGAGTATTTTTAGTAAATTAATTTGGGATGTATTGAAAGATCTATTGAAAAATGATGGATTTATATTAGCTACAGAAAGTATTTATATTTATACTAAAATATAAATATATTATATCTATACGCCGCTATATTCATCAAATCATTTACATACTAATTAATCAACCAATTAATTAGGTGTATGTATATTAAGTATGTATATTAAGTATTTAAAGGTTTATTATCATTTAATAGTTTATATGAACTATAAAAACATTGTTAGGAACATGAGATATATTGGGCTGGCACTTAAGTGATTGCAGATTTTGTCATTAGATGGTAATGACAAAATCCGCAGTCACTTAGCTGCCAACCCAATAAAACTTAATTGAAAACACTTTATTGAAAAATAAGAGTATGTACAAATACTTGTTGAAACCACTGTAGTTTATGGAAATCATTGATCTTAACAGTTTGAAGTCTCGATGGTTTCTAGATGGTTTCTTGTACTATCTCTGACAATAAGTTGTCAATCGAACATAATCGGTAAAACTATAATAAAATTCCATTTATTTGAACGAAATTTTACTAATGACACTGATGTGACACCACGTCTATGTCATGTGCAAATGATTTTCAAACAGCATTAGAAAGATTGACGAGTTTTAAAAAAAGAAATTTCAGTCACATAAAAATTACGCACATTGGTCAAACAGTCAATGTATTAAGTAAATTCTTATTGGTTCAAATTACTTGCTTCTCTGAAGACGAATTCCTATTATATGAACGAAAAGTTATAGATAGTGAAAAGAATAATTGGTCTCCTATTATATAAATTTGGATTATAAATACAGAGCGTTTTGTTTATCTCGGATTATTTAATATTTTAGTTACTCTTATTGATGCAAACGGTTATGGCCGATCAAAGTTGATTGGTTTAAAAGATATTTTAACTTGAATTTTGTTAGACTTATTGTATGGAATACAAGAAAAGGCGCAAAACAGTATTTTATTGTATGTAGAAATTACACATACACAGTGTACAAATTACATATATGTATATTTATTTTTTGATAAGTTCATATAAACGGAATTTTACTGTAACTGCAAATCTATACTAAATTTTTTGAATTGTTAAGCGTTAAAATATAGATATAAAGTACGTAGGAAAGTTAAATCAATTCTGTATTTTCATCCAGTCGCGAGAAGACGCGTTCGCGTTGAAGCGCGTCAACGGGAGTCGTAAATTCCCGTTACGATTATAACAATCCACACCACGAACAGATCGATCCCCTTATTTCTTGTGGGATAATAGGGGTGTTTGTTGTGTAATAAAACTGTAATCAACAGTTTTATAATATATATATTTTCAATAACTTATAACACTTGATATTACGTCGTCTAAGTATAAAATATTAGCTTGATGTCTTGACTTGACTTAACTTGATGTAGATTGTAGTGATGACGATATCCTGTTATTGGGTCAGGAGTTGACTGACTTCATGAGTTGACTACGTCGAGATGGAAAGAACAGTAGATGACTGCTCTAAGGATAATACCCTTAACTTGACTATACGAATATTGGAAGAACAGAAGTAGACCCGTCTCGTACTATTAAGGAGGAAAGCTCGATGTGGGTGTGCCTTTTTGAACTAAGAACGCGGATTCGTTGTTCACACTTTTCGGTAGAAAAGTGAGGATAACTATCCGCGATGCCCATTGGTTATAGTCAACGTTAATAAGTAAAAATTTGAGGAGAAAGTCTCCTGCAGATGTGGCTCATGGGTGTCCTTGTTCATGGGAACAACCTGCTATTTCGCTAGACAAACACCCGCTTTCTCCGTAATTAGTAGCAGCGTGCAATAAACATAAGGACTGTTTTAAGGGCCATCCATAAACCGAAAATACTTATATGAATAGAAATTAAGCTAAAAAGATTCGGTTTATGGTGGTTCCTTAGGTTTATTGCGGGTCAATGTAACGATATATAGGCCTTGGCGGCCAGATCATGAGGGACGTCGCACGGACCATCTCGCGCGACGTAATAAATTCGATATGAAGAAAATATAAAAACAAAAAAAAAAATCAAAGTTTGTCTACCAGTTTAGCGTTCTTACAGATACACAAATGCACAAACTGCAGAAAATTGTATAAAGTATCTAAAATAGAGTTCTCGTTATGATTTTCAATAGATAAAACACATCTCCACTTAAGTTCTACTCTTTTAATTGTGTCCATAAAAATATAAATTTGCATAAACAGTAGTTTCTTATACTTTACTGATAAAGCACAGAAAATTTCTAGCGATGAGTAGTCATTATATAAATATACGGAACTTTCTTGTTCCAGGCGTAAAATATTGTATATATTGTATTGTTAAAAACGTTACTTTTAAAAAGCAGAAGATTGCAAATTTTGTTAAAGCTCTTCTGCAGTTTGTAACATATTTGGATAAAATTCTTGCACTAGCTGGTTGCCTGTCTTAAACGTGTGTGTCGTTTCAAAATGTCAGATTTAAATGCTTGGCGTCAAGTCAAATCAATCCATAGGACTATATGTACCTAATACATAGACTGCGAATGTTTCTGCATTTATAGAAAATTAAAAAGTGGATAAATTTGTAGAATATATATTACTATACTTGTTTTATAACAAGTTGGTGTATACATTTTTCTATTATGATTCCATTATTTTCCTCTAGTTATTAAAGGTATAAATTTGCAACAACTCCTGCAATCTACTAACACAGTTTCCCGTATTAGACGTCAATTTTCTACACGAAGACATCACATTAGTGAAAGTTTCCAGTGTAATAGACCCACCCAGTCAAATCATCTATTCCAGTGAAATCTTTCAAACTAAAACAAAAATGTATTCCAATGTATACAACAATGCGTCCAACGTCGCGTCAAGCCAAATCTCCCAACATAAAACTCTATTCATGAAAGTTTGCAATGTAACATTCCATCAAGTTCAATTAAGCATAAAAAATAAGAAAGGTTTACGGTATAACAATCCTGTCCAATTATCAAATTATTCAACCTAATCAACTTTTCAAATAAAATTGAATTGAAATTCTCAGTGTAATAACCGTCCCGTCGAGGCAAATTTCCCAAAATAAACTTCAATTAATAAAAGTTCGCAACGTAATAACTCCATCCAACCCAGTAAAACCTTCAAAAATAAAATTTAAACATTCTAACCTGGAGAAAGAGGCGAAAAATACAGCTTGCAGTCTCTCATTCCTATTCTCTTTCTCCACCTAAAGAGTATCCCGTCACGTCTCCCTTAAAGAAGCGCAAAAGTCAAGTACCGTCGCCAACGCCGCCGCCACCAGTTCCCCGAGATTAGAGGCTCGCGTGGAACGCGACAGGATGCAGTTTCCCCCGGCGTGTTACGGGGGTTCGTTGCTGTGAGAAAGGGGATCCGGTATTGCGGTCGGAAGCGAGGGGCCAGGGGCTCTTCCGGGGGCTTAACATACACACTCCACCCCCTGTAGGCGGAGTGTTCCGCCTCCAATCTACTCCCACCACTCAACCAAGCACTGATACGCGATATCAGCAAACACTTGTTGCTCCGACGTATAGAGAATCTAGAAAGCCGCGCCAACGACCGCTCGTGCCGCGATTTTTCACGTGCTGATTTTTCCACCACCGTCCATACTCCCACCTCTCGTGTGCAACCCCTCTTGTTCCACCTTCGCCAAACTGCAGTGAAATTTTCGCGCGTGCTTTCCTATATAGAGGTTTCTCTCTTTTTCTTTCTATAAGGTTTCTCTTTCTATTTGACTGTCAGTGGGTATCTTTCTCTCTCTATTTTACTGGGACTGTCTCTCTCTTTGTTTTGCTTGGTGAAAGACTTGGGCGAGGGGTTGGGTCGGGTTGTGTGGCGGATTGTGATATTCCAGGCTTGAAAACGAGCCGCGCGGATTCCGTCACGCGGCCGCGACCCGGAGTCCGAGATATGTCGGCGGTGCAACGCTGTAAATCTTCTTCGTTCGTTGCGATGCGCGCGGAACTTCCGGCACAGGCCGCCTCGATATGATACGCGCGCGGCCACGACTCCGGACGCGTTTACAGTAATTTGTTTACGATTATTTACACCTATTGGATTTAAGAAGTTTAATGCAGTGGAGTGAACAAGTTATCAACAAATATCTCGTCCGATAGATGTTTTTATTTGTATTTGTATAAAAGCGATATGTCAAAGAATTTTGAATTAGTATAGTGTTTATTAGTTTTACTATTTTCCTTTATTTATTTTAAGCACTTATACATACAATGTTAGTTGAAATTCTTTTATATTTTAGATTTAAATTTCTTCACAATTTTGTTTTACAATTACAGCTTATATTGGATTAGAAGAGTTTCATGCAGTGGTATGAGAAAGTTTCTAGCAAGACAGAGTTTTTTATTTCTATATGTATATACAAAAGCGACGTTTTACAAAAGTTTTAATAGTACTGATATTTATTATTTAATAATATTGTTCATTAATTGTACTGTTTTCTTTTATTTTTTATGCATATATTATATTATTTATATTATGTTAATTAAAATTCTTTTGGATTACATATTTGGACTTGTTTTAGGATTATTTATATTGAATTTACCAAACTTTATATGGTATTGTGAGAAAGTTTTTGGGTAAATAGATTTTGTCCAAGAAATTTCGATTCCAAGAGTGATTTTTTAAAGAATTTTAAGTAATAATAGCGGTTATTTGCTCTACCCCTTTACATGTACTTATATTTAATTTTAATTAAAATTCTTTTAAATATTGGTTTCGTAATATTAAGTGAAAACTCTATCTGACTTATTGTTAGAACATCAAAATTTTTGCACACCACTGTAGCTTGATCGTTGTAATGTTTGTTTCCTCTTTTTGAATGTGAAATTTCTGGGTTTGAGTGGTTGTTAATTTTTGAAGTGTATAATATAATAATAGTATATAATAATAATAATAAGTACGCGTTGGTTTATATTACATTTATCGAGTTTAGTAATACAGTTACTTCGTTTAATTTTTTTTTTTTTTTTGATTCATCCTTTTTTAAATCTGAAGAAATTACTGGGTTTTAGTAACGCGTTTAATTTCTCTTTTCTTCTTTTCCTCCCGTGTTTTCTTCTTAATGTGAAAACATTGTAGGGCATATATGTGTTGGATTCTATTGCATTTATCCAGTTTAATACGTTATTTGCGGTTTGTTTCTTTCTCTTTTTTGGTATTTCTATGTTTGACAAGTTTATATAGGAAATTAATGTATAATTACGTTGTTCTTCTTCGGAATTCTCCCTACATTAAATACATAATACAATATAACTATATTACATTTCAACTATCTTATTACTAGATATACATTATAGTATGTGTATTTATTTTATCTTAGATTTACTTATCCTACTTTTATCTTAAATAACCTATTTATTTATTTATCCGTACTTCATTCCACTTTCTAATGATATTTGTAAGCTTGATGATTGTAAGGGATTAATGTATTGGATGTATTCGATTGTTACAGGCAGTGCGGTGGCTGCAGCCGACACCATTTCCGCGCCGTGGACTCCCACGAGTTCCGGGCCGCCGCCCGACGCGAACGGCTCCGGCTCGGATACCAAGAACCTCGACGTTGGCGAAATTAGCGATGTAAGTTCATTTACTGTGAATAACGATAAATATTCGAACGATAATCTGTTCCTTTATCCTTCTATAAATTCCTTCGACATAGTTGTGCAAGTACTTCTTTGTTAAACCAGCAAATATTGATATCAATTTCGGTGCAGATATTTCATTATTATTCGGTACGAATTTTTCATCATGTCACGAAAAACTGTTTTTTCTACTCACTTTGATTCTCACTTATAGATGAAGTTGTTTTCAAGTACTTAGGAGCATAGAGAAGACCATTTGCTTACATTCAGATCTTTTATACATGTTTGTAAATGAAGGTAGAATTACAGGTAAAAAGATTGGCGAAGATCGAGATAAGTACTATTAGAAAATTGGAAGAATTGTGATGAACGAATTTTCTGCTTTTTAGCAACGAATATGCCTATGTAAACAAGTTTTGTAAAGATCCACTTGTTTAAATGATACATTATAAATTATAACTTGTTTGTTAATTGTTTCTTTGTAAATATTTAGCAGTTTTTACACTTTAAGTATACAGATAAAAAAGTGAAAGTGTCGAATATTTCCCATTGCACTATAAATCTCCAAAGTTGTGTAAATTGGCGTATCATATTTTGATGATGCCTGTTGTCAGTATAAATGATATGATATCTCAATTTTAAGTTGACGAGTCAAAAAATGATTTAAATAACTGATTCGTATTATTCTATATAAATGTACGATTTATATAAGATATGCAGCTCGGTGTCAAGGGGTTAATTAACAATGAGAGGTCGACAATTATGAAAGGTCACTATGACCACCATCAGTCATGTGAATCTTGCATGAAAAGAAAAGTTTATTTATGTACATGTATTAACAATCGTTGTTTACAATCTTTATTGAGTATTTGGTTCAACAGCAAATTACGAAATTATGTCATTTTATAACGTGTCACAAAATGATTCGTTAAAGGTACATGATGATTAACTTCTACTGCGACAGATACACAGAAAATGAATCTATTAATGGTATAGATAATTAATATTACAATATTAAGAAATATTATTCGATGGACTAGAAATCTCAATTTAAGCTGTGATTCTTTAATTAGATTACTCTATGGTTTTCTATAAGTAAGTAAAATCGTTTCGGAATTGTAAATTACCGAAGGATATTTCTTTCTTCTGTAAATTTTTCAGTCGTTAATGATATACTAAGTAAAATAATAATTTCGAATTATTTCATCTGCATTAATTATGATTTCAAGATAAATTCAGTCATAACAACATTTATATTTTGTTTTACACTGTGTAAACAATAAATCACACGTTCATAACTGTCGCGTTTAATTTAATTTAATATATCATAAAATCGCAAAATTTGTAAAGATTTCCAAACTGCATCTAAATAATGTAATAAAAGCAACAAGTTGCTTGGTTAAACAAGTAAACAAGTAAAAGATATGAAAAGCTTGGTGGTTTAATACGAGACACTTCAACATTTTAAAGGTTTATTAATAACTAAATTCACAAAAGGGCAAGTGTTGTTGAAAAATTTTAATCACGATTCTTTCAATATTCATCCCTTTCTGCCGTTAATTCCTTATCCTGATTAAAAATCCCATAAATTCTTCTTTCAATTACAATAATTTACTTTTCACGTAATGGAATAAAATTTTTTACACATCTATGACTCCGACACTTGCTAGGATACAAACACAAACGAGGTCTTAGCTCCAGTGGAATTGCGTGCCAGCCAATATTATAAACGTGACTGGACTTCTCAGAAAAGACTTTCCCCTGCTCGCAGAATCGTTTCACCTTCTGTCTTTCTACGCTTGATCTAAACGACCCAAGTAATCGTCCATTATTCTGTTCGTGCAGCACTAACCTCTCTCATTCTTTGAAATTTTTAATTCAACCGTAACTTGTATTCAATCATCCTGTTGATAAACGTTATACATAGTCGGTTATAAATGTTAGAATGTAAAGTCAGTCACAAAAATCTACAGGGTGCGCCGTTAGAATCCGGACAAAAGAAGTTTTGTGCAGAAAGTTGTTTATTTAAGTCAATACACAAAAACACATGAAAATGTTGTTATATCTCATTTAAAGGGTCCTTGCTGAGAACTTTTATTCTATGTAACCACCCTCTGCCTCTATGACCTGCTCTATTCTTGCTCTAAAGCGCGAGCACGCTGACTTCAACTGGTCGCGTTTAATTGTCGCGAATTCTGACTCGATAGCAGCTCGTAGGGAGTTGACGTTGGGGTGCCTGCATTTATTAGTTTGTCTCTCGATAACGCCCCACACGTAATAGTCCAATGGGTTTAGGTCGGGACTGTTAGGAGGCCAGAAATCTTTCGACCAAAACATGTCCACATTGTCAGAGAGCCAATTTTGAACAAGATGACTTGTGTGAGCAGGTGCGCCATCTTGTTGAAATAAATACGGCCTTCCAGAAGCCGTAATTTCCATCCACGGCTTTATTACTGTCTTCAGGACCTCCAAATAAACCTCCTTTGTGATTCTTTCGCCTTTTTGGAAGAAGTGCGGAGGCATGACGTCGCCCTCACTTGAGACAACGCTCAAAACGTGAACACTTGCTGGAAATTTGGTTTTGCCCACAACAGGAACATCTTCGAGATTGTGGGCCAGCCAACGGTCGTTCCTCCGATTCACTTTGGCATCCACCCGGCGCGAAGACTTTCTATAATCGCCGCTCTTCTATCGTATTCCGGGTTTTGCTTAACGAGTTCTGTCATTTTGAGGTTATAGAAGACTTATTGACATATTTAACTAACTTCAGAGTCAATCAGCACAAACATCTGAATTCTAATATGGTGGGAACTACAAATTGAATTCTGTCCGAATTCTAACGGCGCACCCTGTATATACATCTATTAAAATATAAAATGTTATGGTAAAAACATCAGCACTACGAATTTTTCAGACATATTCAGACAGATATTGTCAAAATATAACACAACTTATTGTCTTTTATCTTTATCAAGAAAAAAGAGATAAAAGAACATAAAATATAATGTTTAAATATCACATATGTGTGTTAACATGCCCATGTAATGATAAAAATCGTCTTGATATTATATTAATAACCTGTAGGTCATCAATAATGTCTTACTATCTCCTTGCCATCAAAAAAGTTAAAGGCCTTTGATGTAATTTTATTCCATAATTTTTGTGAATTAAATATTTTAGTATTTTTAAATTCCTTTTAGAAATACATTAATAAAAATTATATTGATACGTAAATATAAATAATTTTGTGACGTGAAACTGTGTTTTTAGTTTCCTTGGTAAATGAAATACACAATATTCGATAGGTATATGTAGATTTTCGTGTATATATATAGTCAGTACTATATATATACACACTTATTACATACATTTGTGTTTACAAAATTTACAATTACATTCTTAACAAATTTTATTTCATTTAATATTGTATATGAATATGCATCGTGAGACACGTATAATATGAATGAATAACATTGTAACAAAATAACTAGAAAATAAAAACGGAAAATGCATTCAATTTGCTCAAAATATCAATAAATATCAATAGATATAGATATAGAATTGATCACGTTACTATGTATGTAATTACCTGATGTTTTAAATTTATAGATTTTTTTCATAAAAAGGAGACGGCTGTATAAATTCAAATTTTCCTCCATTCTTCAATATCATAATAATTATACTCATAGAAACAATGTTGACTATAACAATTTAAGTTAGGTTATCTAATCTTAAGATGTAATAAAACATCGATTATCAGCAATGAACAAAGCGATTACAATTAATGGAACTGAATTTGCAATAGAGAGAATATACAACGTGGAATATAAAATTAAATCGAATATCTTACAATTAAATAACCTATATGAAGTAAATCAAGCTATTATAATATAAAATCCAACTAAATGAGGCTTAAAGCTTCAAATGATACATAGACAGATTAACCAAAAATCTTAGACGATCGCATACATTTCACGAGAGTTTCCGTATAAGCTAAAGAGTCTATGAGAAATCCTATCCGTGGCGTTCGTATTTTGCAGGACGAGAAGGACCTATCGGCAGCGGACGCGGAGGGTGTATGGTCGCCGGATATCGAGCAGAGCTTCCAGGAAGCTCTCACTATATATCCGCCATGCGGCCGACGCAAAATCATCCTGTCCGACGAAGGGAAGATGTACGGTGAGTCGAGCAATTTCCTGGCAAATCTCTCTTCGACGTTTTCGCTAGAGCGAAGAAAATAAAAAAATAAAAATACGGAAGTAGAACACGACGATGGAGAAAGAAGTGGCACGAGTATACAGAGTATCCCATCTAATACGGCGGACAATTTTTCAACCATTTACAGTTATTTAACAAAACAAAATCTCAAACCAAAATTTATCGGTATTTAATATAAAAGAAGTGGCCACAATAAAAATTTCGAAAATAGTTCGTTTTCATAACGAAAACAAAGTCACCATAGGTTTCTTAAATTGGGTTCATATATTTATTTTCTTATTAGATTGTAGCGAATGTTAAGACGAGTTCAAAAAGCATATTACATGATATTTTTATCAACATAATACCGCGTTATCTATGGTCCGTTGTATACTAATCGGCCAATTATTAATATTGAAAACCTGCCAAAGAGGATTAGTATAGTATGTAGAGCTTGTGTATCCAGTCAGTTTAGTAGCAACAACACATTATTCTTCTGCCATCTATCTTTCTCGTTAATTATGTTACAAGATCCAAATCAAAAAATATATTTGTTATGTTGTTGTTGTGTTTTACGCTAGAAATACTTTAATCATTTTATTACCTAAGGCAGTGTAAAAAGAAGAAGAGCATAAACTGTATGTACAGTTGCAGCAAACATGCTAATATAATTGTTTTTTGACTAAATTCTGTAAAAAAGAAAGTCTAAAATTTAAGGGACAAAACTATCAAATCAAGCTCAAACCTAGCAGAAGGTTTAAAGTACTACTCAAACAAATTACAATGACTAGAAAAAATATTTGCACACCATTACATTTATTATACTAACTAATTAATTAACTAATTGATAAGGTATTAAGTAATGAGACTCAAGTACATATATCAAATTTCGTATCAGTTAGTAACACTTCCATATAACTACGAAAACTTGATACTGAGAATGAAATGTAAAGAACCTGATAAAAGAAATTCTTCATTGAGAAATAAAAGTATGTGCAAATATTTTTAATAGCCACTGCAATTTTTGCTTCCAAGAACCGACTTATTCGCAAAGAATATCTCGGTAAAGAAAAACATCGTTGCACGAAGGACTATTCCTTGTGCTTCACGTACGGGCGTTGCGATGGTAGAAATGTCCAGCCGAGCTCGTTATTGCTCGATGCTGAGGTCAGTCTACGTGACCGACCAGATATTGCCTACTACGACCACGGGTACCACCGTAGTCGCCACCATTAACCGCCATGAACTCACCACCGAGGCAATAATGCCACGCCTCGAAAGATAGCCCCTTGACCAGCATCTTTGTCCTAATATAGATTCCCATTTTCCACTATCTTTTTTCGGTCCTTCTTAACGAACTTTTCGTCAATTCACAAGGTTAGGTATATAGTATTTTTTATTTGCGATTTAACGATTTAAACCTCAAGTATATTAAATTTTATATTTAGTAGCAGATACCTTCATAAGTTTCATATGATTACAAAAATTTACTATTGGAAAAGAAGAGTATATGCAAATATTTTTGTAGCCGCTCTATTTTCCTATTTTCTATTTTACTTTTTATTTTATTTTTTATTTTATTTTTTATTTTATTTTTTATTTTCGAATTGTAGTTTCCTACCGTTACAAATTTTTTTAATTTGAAGTTAAGATTGATTTAAATACTTTAGATTTGTGTGTGTGTGTGTGTGTGTGTGTGTAATTTCTCGTTTCGATTTTATGCCAAAGATTTTCCTTAAATATTAAAACTCGCCGAGAGATGCAATGAAATTTAATGTTGTGACCTACCGCGCTTTCTGGATCACTTTTGGCAGAATCTTGCTGTTTTAGTTACAAAATTTCTGAAATTTGACGAAGATATGAGAAAATAGCCATCGACATATGTAATTTCTCGTTCCACCTCTGTGTTGAAGATTTTCTTAAAATACTCAAATTCCTTTTCTCGGTTGAAATAAAGCTAAGATCGAGACTAAAACGATAAAATTTTATAAAAGGGAATACAAACTATCTTTCTACCTATATTATATCATACTTACTACCCTTTAAATTTCTTCAACAGAAAGACAAATTTTTCACGAATCATATCATAAAGTAAAAATTGATTACGACAATAATTCTTTTTTCTAGTCTCAATCCTGCTTCCAGTCCTTCTTGCCATATTTTTTTCAGGCAGACGTAGGCTTGAATCCCTATTCGTTAAGGCACAATGTCGCTTAATTTTCGAAAGCACTCCGCGGCAAAAGCCGACGGGTGGCAATTCAATCTTGGCCCGTGGCCGCTCATGAAAACGAAGCTTAATTCAGACGTCTGGCTCGCTAACAACGAATGAAAACAAGGAGAACAACAATCGACAAAGCTGTGTATCGTCCTTTCGGGACTTTTGTCACTCTCTCGTTCTATTTGCTGTATTACACGAGGAAATTTCATTTTATTCTAGTAGGACAATTCTTAAAGCTTTCACGGCTCGAATTGTCACATCTAATATTGTTACTTGGCATTGTCGTGGATAACATTTGCTGGGCATAATACTGTTTGAAGATTCCAAGAATACTCTGTGTCCAAAAGGGAAACGTTTCCAAAGTTTCTCCAACATTGCAGTTAACTTCATCAGGAGTCAAGATGTACTCATACTCCTGTAATGTTACCGAAACGTTAGAAATTTTTTCGCTTCGACATAGCTTACTTTTAGAAGCCTTAAACAGTGTTGTACATAGCAGTAACATTATCTTATCTACAATAGTAGAAATTAACTTTACAATATCGTTTAGTTTTTATCTATTTTTATTGAAGCAATTGGACTCTAAACATAGAAATTATTTATGTAGCAATTCCATTATACATTATGATCAGAAAATTGCTACCGCACACCCATCTAACGCAACTGCAAAATTGCTTAAAGAGATTCTATATACATGTATGTACGTGACGAACAAGAACACTACATATTGATAATTGTTTTGTTACGCTTGCCTTCTGCACTTTGTTGCAGGCTTGATTCATTCCCGACATGCAAATGTATGCGTTCTTTAATTGATTCAAAAATCATAGTTATGAAATAACTTTTATATGATAAGTATTGTGACGCATACTGTGTGACAGTTATTTCTATACAAAATCAGCTGCATTACTTTCATATAGAATTTATTTTAGTTTACTTGCTATATCGATTCTGTAAAATAGAGAATTCGGACAGCGCAAAATATATCTCCTGTTTTATAGGGTCTCTTAATGTGTATTTCCTTATACTATTAGATTACAATTCTTAAAAAGCGAAATAGAGGAAAGAATTATTATTATTATCCCATTAGAATAATAAGAAATATTATTATCATTATTAAGAGAATTATTATTACGAATACCTATAGTCTGCTGATGCAAAGAACTTTTTATAACAATTATGAATGACAAATCGAACCCTTACATAACTGCATGCACAACTCCAAAAATTCAAATTCAACGTCCGAATCTCCAACACTTGTGCAATCTGGTTGTAATAAGCCACTGATCGGTTTGGTCGAATACGAGATACGATACAAAGTCGATCGTCCCGCTTAAGATAGGAAAGAAAAGGAAGAGAAACCTAGAAAGAGACCGAGAGTAACAACATCGACGTCCGTCGAACGCGGATGGAAACAAAGGATAACGAGGCGCGAAAATCGCTTAACGCGATTGGCCATCGATCCTATGGGAAACTTATCTTGCCCGTTGCTCACTCGCCAAGCCAATAAAGGATCCCTCGGCCTTTCCACGGGATTAAATATCTTGGGGCAATTTACCTCCTTCGATCTCTCGTCCTTTCCTCGCACCCCACTGCCTCTCTTTCCACTCTTTCTTTTCCATCAGGACGTCGACGCCCACATCGAGATTTCTCTACGAAGGAGCGATCGTTTCCGCAGCGGACGAACGTCAAGGTGAATCAGCCTCAGAAACTGCGCAATTCGCCGCGCTTATCCAAATGTTATTACACCTCACATAATTTTCAATGAATTTTTGCTGTTTTAAATAAAAGCGATGATCTCTTTCTTTTTCGATTTTGTGTCGAGGATAAGAATTTTTCAGATTTTTTGGGGGTACTTTTAAATATTTTTCATTTTTAATTTGTTTTTTTTTTTAGGATTCTCCGAATTATTTGATTGAAAACACGTAAATATATTGTTCATAGAAATTTGGATAACTTTGGTCGATTCATACCTTCGTAGTATGAAAATCCCGCATAAAATTATATATGTACTTAAGGTTCCTGGATACATAATTAAATTGTGAATTTCTACGTAAATTCATATTTTTATAGACATAACTATACACTTTAAATACACACTAAAATAGACCTATTAAACATTGTAAATCAGTACTTCATTTTGGATATTTTATATACTTTTATGCATTATATCCATTTTTTCTGCATTTTTTCATTTCGCACGAATGCATAACAATTCACAGTTTATTTGTAAATTTCCAATTTACGAAATAATCATGTAACTGAAATAGAAATAAAGATAAATAGAATAAAGTAACAAAAATAGAATTGAAAACTTCAAATGTAGTACTCAGATGATGAAACAAAATCTCTCCTTTTTCTTCCGATTTTAGCCCATGAACTTTATGTCGAAACTTGTATCCAGTGGAAAACGTAAATAAAATAAAAGATAATGGATAACTTAAAGGAAGATAGACTTGATAGGAACATATCATCTTAAATGATAAATAATATAACACATTTTATAGTGGCTTCAGTCAATAGATAATTTGATTTCTTATTTTGAACTGCATAAAACAGCAGAAACTTTCAAGATAACCTAATATGTAGAAATCATAGAATGTAAAAGTGTAAAAAGTCCGATAATACTTGAATTTAATCGTCTTGCCTATCGACAAAAGTACTATGCGCGGAGGTGTCGCAAATGCTAGGATTTCGATGATAAATAGCAGTATTATCTAGTTGGTGGAAACTTTATCGCAGATTATGCTTGGTGAAACGAAGTGCCGCAGCGTGCAGTATCTTTCGATCGGAATGGTTCCTCGGAGAATTCGTGTTTGGCTTTGAGCACCAACTATGAACTTAGTCGGGGCGCATCGATGGCGACTTTGAAACATTAATCAGACGTACCTCGAAACATTAATCATTTAATGGAAGCGGAACAGCATAACTCGGTTTCGATCTTCGAAATTCCACTCTAGGGACTCGATCGAGATAATCTTTGGACTCGCGGGCATTTTTAATGTTAACTGACGAACTATTATTTGCATTACAATTTGAGAAGTTAGTTAAAATATAAATATAGTTAGTTAAAATACATGAAATCAAATAATTCAAACAAATTAATTCAATGAAGAATATAAAGATAATAAAGTGATAAAAGAAATAAAAAAGGAGAACTATCATGAATTGTTGATAAAAAGCATTTTATAGATTATACAACGAAATTTTAATATATATTATATTATATATATTATTAATCTTATTCAAATTATTAAATATATATTATAGATGTTATTATAATTATTTAGATATTATTTATACAATTTATAGAATAGATATCCATATTTACTTTTATATTACTTATATTTATGTTTAGATATTAAAGATGTTATTTCAACTAATTTCTAAATATACTGATAAAACTTTTTCTATATGACTCGCAAAAATATTTGAACTTATAAAAATATTTTCTGAATATATTATATGTGTTATGCAAAACGTTTTGAAGTTTCACTAACACTATAATGACAAGTGATTCGTATTATTGCATTGGTACAGTTTCAAAGAAAACTGAAATTATGTAGTCATACAAGATTTTATTACACACATATGGAAAACCCGTGCAAAACTGTATATTTAAGATTTTAAACCTTAGTGAAAAATAGCGATGTTCTATATAAACACTTCTTTTTAAATTTGTCTCAGAGTTAACGATCATTTACAGTTAGTCACCAGTGCCTATTTATCGAATCTTGCGTCTGACTTACCAAAGAAAGTAAAAACGCACATTAACGTCATAAAATTATTTATGTTTATATATTAATATAATTATTATTGATGTATTTCTAAAAGAAATTTGGAAATCTAAAACATTTTATTCTCAAAAATCTTAGGATAACATTACGCCAGAAATTACAAACTGCTAAGGAGATTGCAGAATATGTATCTTAACGTGTCAAAAAAACATTATACTTGAAATGTTTTATAACAATAGCAATGACAATGACAATTTATTAATTTCAAGCCTCTCGGTTATGAAATAAATTTAATTTGCACTTGAGTTTCTAACTTCCACACATATATCCACTACGTCTCTATCCCTTCTCTATTCCCCCTTCCTCTTCTACGTAATATATATATTTTTTCTTATTATGAGCGTTCTCTGCAATTTTGTGCTTTTAAATTCCTACAGATGGATCAAAAATTCGCATTGTAGTAATGAAATTGGAAAATTAATAATATACATATACAGTCTTGCAAGAGAAATTTAGTCGACAAGGCGGATGATCGTAAAGCGCGGCGCGTCTTTTGAAACAGCGGTTTCGCTGGGGGAGGGGGATGCGATTCGCGAAGAGGGACGAATGAAGAAAATTTGCAAGAAAAGATAGTTACGGCTCAGTCCGGTCACGGAACGTTGACCCACACTGGTCGAAGAAACTCGAATACGTTCCTCGACCGCAGCTACACAGGCTCTTTTTCTTTTCTTTCCTGTAGAAACCTGGCAAGAAGCTAAACGCTTCTCTAACTCTAAGCGCTCCTCCATGCTCCACAGAACGCGCATCCTTCTATTTCTACTGGTTTATTGGATGCCGGACGCGGACGACCAGGAGTCTTGCTCCTTTTTCGCTTTGTTCGCCTCTCGACACAGCCTCTCTAAACGGACCAAAGAAAAAGGACATACTATCTGTCCGTTGAATTGAACGGTTTTTGTGGAATTACTATTATGTATTATTATTAGCAAATGATAATGATATTCATACCATATTTACGTTGCTCTTCGAAAAACTCTTTATTATTTCTTATGTTTCTCATCAGCCTTTTAGTACAGGTACTAGTCACATTTGTGAGTTAACAGTAGCTATTTTTTAAACAAATAATGATATATTACTATTTAATGAGGCGCATACGAATAGTAAAGAATATGCATTCAGTGGTTTTAAAGAAATTGTATCAACGACTACAAGTGAATCAAACGCATACCGTCGGCTTAAAATGGTCATTGGATTTCATTTAAAGTCAACGATACAAATTTCTTCAAGTCACACAAGCCTGTATTGGAATCAATACACATAGACAACACACATAACATTCAAAGGCATACACATTTTTTATAATGTATATAACATTTATTATATTTACTGCTATATAATAGTAAGTACAAAATTTAATGAAGTTAAAGGCGATTCTGTCCCAGTATATTTGGTAATTGTACTAAAGAATTGAATAAATCAAGATGTTTTTCTCTTAAACTGAATTTACATTGTTTTACTTTAGACGAACACCGCGGGTGATTAATCAAAAAACGCCGCTTTCATTCTCGTTTAATTCACAATGTTCCTCCAAAGTGAACACTGAACAGAGTAGAGCCAAGCTCTACTTTGGATGAACAGAATGGATAATACACTCGTAGCGAAACTAGCAAGAAATATAAGCGTGTACTGAATGCATATTCCGACAACCAGTTCGCGTTTCAACATATTTCATACTTATATCGTACGAAATGAATATGGAAACGAATACGGATAAATCAGAATTAGTTCTTTTACAAATTGACGAATATAATTATTATCGATATTTTCTAAAACGTCTCAAGCTAATTTGGCACGTTATTCTAAATACAAAATATCTAATAAGCAGATTATTACTTTTAGTGCACTGCAAATGATTTGTGGTGTAATAAATTTTTACATAAGATATAAGAGGTCTGTAGTGCTGTTTCCTATAGGTGCAGTTACCTTTACCCTAATTGGATTAGGTCTATACGAAAGGCTTAAAATGCAATTAGAAAAATCCCGAATACCCATTTAGGTGTTTTATTTAAGTACCCCTAATATTACGAAGGGAGAAGGGATAGAGAGAGTGAGAAAACTCAACTTTTTATATCGTAAAAATAAGATAACTTTTGAGAGAGCTGATATATTATAAAGCATTTGTATCAAAAACGATAAAATAAACATAACAAGCTTGTTGTTGCTCTTACTATACCTACATTTAGAAAATGCTATATTATTCTTCGTTCATTATATTTTTATGATTGTAAAATAATTTATTAATAGTTCTCATTTATTTCAATTTTAATCACTTCTAATTTATTTTAATTCATTTTTTCGTGAGAATACTTTCATTGTAGTAGGTAGAAATATCAAGCTTGAAACGATGCGCCGGCGTTAGAGTTGTATTCGTTAATTTGAAAAAAATCAAAACCTTGATTTATTAGTGTTTTGAGTTTGGATATGTAGTCGACATAAACAAGTTTACGTGAAAATCGATAAATATACACGAGAAATATTAACAGAAAGCAACAATTTTTAATATATTATTTAAACAAATGGGCTTTCTAAAAATCTATGAACCCGATCATATTTCTCATTCAAAAGCACAAAATTCGTCAATCTGCACCATTTCTCTACCGTGAATAGTTTTCAAAGTAATCCAGGAAATGCGTTTTTGACTCCAACTTCAAAAGCTGTCTTCATCCAATAAATGTGGACAATTGACGCTAAAACAGATACGTGTTGAATATTTGTAGCTATATTATATATCTGCAAAGTTTCATTAATATCGGTGTGTCACGTTTCAGTGGTGTCCTTTGCCTTCATTTGAAGTATTCATCCAGTGAAGCGGTGTAAATATTCCGGGTTTCATTCTTCACTTTCACTGTGCAAGAATCATCCCTATTGATTCTCGAACGTGAAACAGCGTAAATTCGGCTTTACGTATTACAATCTTTTTTTTAGGTTCATTGTTCGCGATAATTAAGCTTCAACATTACTTATTCAACATACTCAACATATATTCATTAATTTAGCGATTATTAGCGACCACAATGGCTACAATGTCTCAGTAACTCTGTTAATCAGATGTTACAAAACGATATCTCTGTTACCTTTAATGATACGGGCAAAGGCGTACGGAATGAATTGCTTCGATCGAAAAGATACATATTATAAGATAAAAGATTTTCTTTCATGGTCTTATTTTTAGAGGCTTGAACGTCGTGTCGGTTGCAAACCCATCGATTATATAAATAATGTAAAAATAGTAAAAAAATATAAATCAATCTGTGTATTCTATGTTAAACGAAATATTGTATAGACTATATGTATAAAACAATACATCGGAACAAAGCATCAATTAATCTGTAATACAACCCGTACAAAATGAAAGTACAAGCTTATCGCTATAACATTAAAATGAGGCATATTGATTATAACTAAATACAATTTATAAGACAAAAGGTTAACACTCTTACATAAAGATATGTAACTAAAGGTCTAACTATCTCATTAACACTAGACAATTGACACTAGAAACAATGCTACATCTTAATAACAGATCGCGAGATATCATATTTGCAATACTAAATCGTATATCACTTCGATATTAAATGACGAAAAAGTCAAAACCGATTTGTTCTATTAATAAAATTCTCCACCTATTGTAAAGCTAAGATTTTTTAGGGTCAATTAGAATTCTTAATGACTCATGTAAAGAACACAACATTCACTCCCGTCGATAAGTATATATTAGCACGTGCTGGTTTTATATAACACGATTAAAGTATCAAAGAAACGATGGATCAATCAGCATATATGTTTACGCAAAATTACAATCTAATATACATATGTATATGTAGTAAAAATTTATTAAAACTGTTTACAAAAGACGCATTTATCATGTTAAAACATTTATAGTGATGGGCTCAAGCACGTCGCAAGTAGCTTCAATTACTAACCAACTACATATGTACATCAATTCGAATCCCCTATAAGCGTTTCAAAAAGAAAAAACAATAAATATATGTATATATAGCTAATATTAAGGAAGAATTTAAAGAAGTAGTATTCAAAGTCTATGAAGTCGATCTGAAAAAGAATACAATATATTTTAATATGAAATAGCTAAAAGTGAAATGAATCTGTTAAGTTCAAAAAAGTAATTACTTTATTTCTGTTAATAAAGATTGTATCACAAATTTGCAAGCTTACTAAATAATTAAATCATTCAATTATTTTAAATTGCGTGGTACTTTGCCTAGACTAAATATTAAAATCCATCAATTTAATTTGATTTTTGACAATATTAATTAATATTATATAATAAATTAATTTATAAAATTTTGTTGAAGTTTTGCAGAATCGTCTGTAATTATATTATTATTCAAAGATTTTTTACGCTTTTCTACGATTTTCTAAGATTTTTATTTTATTTTATGTACTTCCTGTACGAAGATGAACAAGAACATAAAAAGTCCCATAAAAAGATCAGACAAACAGAATCACATTTAAATTCAAGTAAAAAAAACATTATACCAGAAAACCAATTTGGATTCCGACACAAACACTCCACACTATACGCGACAAACAAACTCACGTCAGACATCTGCTGGGCACTAAACGCAAAACAACGAGTAGCCGCCTGTTTAATAGATCTCGAAAAAGCCTTCGACACAGTCTGGATCACAGGTCTCATTTATAAATTAATAAAAAAAAACTTCCCGAGATACTTAATCAAAATAATATGGGACATGATTACAAACAGAACATTCCTAATGACCGAGGGTTCCCATACATCGAACAAAGAATTCACCATAAAAAACGGACTCCAACAAGGAACTGTAAACTTCCCGCTACTCTTCAACATATACAACAGTGACATATTAAACCTGTTCGACATGAACAAATCTACCCACAAACGCTCCATAGCCTTCGCAGACGACCTAATCATCTACGTAACAGGCCGCAAAACTAAAACAATAAACACAGACCTCCAAGAACTATTCGACAAAATCAATGATTACTACCACACATGGAAACTAAGAATCAACGCAAACAAATGCGAAAGCATACTGTTCAAACCCAAAACCAGCGAAATCGGCCCAGCAGAAAGAAAACACTGCAAAAATTTCCAATTAAAAGAAAAGTCATCCGAAGAGACAATCATACCACACAAAAACTGCGTAAAGTACCTAGGCATAAACATAGATGACAAACTAAATTACAAACAACACATAGAAACCCAACTCGCCAAGGCCAATAAAGCATTCTGGAGAGCAAAAAGACTATTTTACTCGAAACATCTCAAGAGCAATGTAAAAACATTATGCTACCAAGCTCTAATTAGACCAATTATAACATACGGTTGCCCAATCTGGTACAACATACCAGCATCGCTAATGGAGAGAATCCGCGTTTTCGAAAGAAAATGCATTAGAGCTTGCCAAAATGCGTACAGATCCGAACAGAGCGGATACAAAAAATATATAAAAAACAAAAAAATCTACGACCTAGCCAACATTCACCGCATTGACTGTCACATACTAAAACTAGCAAGAAATCATTTCGCACAAGCGTCAAAAATAAAAGAAAACAGCCTAATCTTCAGCGGCTTATACCCAAACGTACTATATTACAAAAACACAATGACAACAGGCTACATCCCCCCAGAAGCGTTCCTATACCTAGACGAAAAAAATTACCTCCAAGACCAAAACAATATCCCGATAATTTTCCACATAAAAAGAAAAATAGGGATAAAAACAATACTCTACGAGGAAAACTTAAACGGACTGACTGCAGACACCAGGTGGAGGTACAACATGGCCCTCCCCCAAAAAGACACTAAAGACAAACACAGAAGAAACACAAAAAAATATTGGTGGATTCCAAACCCATAAGAAAATATAAGTGAAAACTACCAATTCTACAAAAAACCATTACTACCATCGTGTAACCTAGATGTAAGTACTGTAAATATGTAAATACTGTAATCATTGTAAATAATATAATTTAACACCCCCCTCCCCTTTCCTCTCATCACCCCCCCCAAAATCCCACAACGCATAAAAGTAATACACCGAGGAGTCCTGTTTTGCGGCCAAGTTTCAGGACAAAATACAACACACACAAGAATACACAAAAATCACGCACCAATGCGACTTAAACCCAAAAAAACAAAAAAATAAACGCAAAAACCGAAAATCCACGACACATATTAGACCATGGCTACGTCGTACCGACGCGTATCGGTACTTTTGCCTAAACACACTATACTCAATTCATTGTTTATTGTGAATCTCAAAAATGTACAAAAAATCAAATATTGGCTAAATAAACTATTTAAAAAAAAAAAAAAAAAAACATTTAAATTCAAGCATGCTTATTAAATTTTTGAGATACTTCTTCTCGAAAATGAGGACGCATGTGCAAAAAATTCTGCTGCCATCTTTTATCTTTGGGCAACCTGCAAGATGACCAAGCTTAAAATGTTGATCATATTAAATTTCCTTTAATTCAGACATGTTTAACGAGAAAAAAATGCTTTGCAGGGAACTTTTTTACGGTAGAAAATTGATATCCATCAAACATTTACTTTTAGAATAGAAAAAAGATTCAAAAATGAAACAAACAATTTTTAAATACCTACCTTATCCCTTTATATAAATTATAATTATCTTGGTATATTATAATTTTCATTATAGATTTAAATATTTTGGTATACATATTATTAATTAATATTCAGTTTTGTATGTCTGAATTTTTTATATGAGCTTATATTTAAAAAATATCCCATGAAAATTTCTGAAAACGTAAATTTAGCATTTGCTTGAAGACATTCTGTAGTTCACTTAAACGATGATAAGGAAAACGGAGAGAAACTAAATGAAGAAACTGTGACAATTCCATTTAAAAAATTGTTTAATTCCAGAGCCAAATAATTCTTAAAAATTTAGAACGATGAAATTAATTAAAGAATCTCAATGAACATATTTTTGATTAAATACATATATGTTGTTCTAAAGAAACTATACATATACACTATCACTCTCAATTATTTAGCTAATCTCTGGCTAATATTAGTAAAATGCACAAATTAATGAGAAACTTATAGTCAAAAGCAATACTTTATTACGTTCTTGTAGCATTTTAATTTTTTAATTATTTTAATTATTTGCATGAAAATATAGAGCGATAATATATTAAAATTTGAAACACGATTCATTAATATATCTAAAACGATTTCAAATATTTTATTTACCTCTTAACTAAATATCATTGAATCGTTGACGACAATAACAATTTAAAGTTAGAACGTAGAGTACAAAATAAAATTAAATATCCGAAATTTCAGTAATCCAGCATAAATTAGTATAGATAGTCATCTGCAGCACAACAATGCTATTTGAAAATTAAATAATGCTTAAGCTTAATTAAAAAAAAAGGACTAAATTAATAGGAACGTGTATTGAATCGTATTAAAATTCTTTTGGTTTAGCATATCATACTTCAAAGAAGCCATTTAAAAATTATCAAAGCTATATTGAAGCTATATGAGATATACTTAACTTAAACTTTGATAAAAAGTGAAGGGACACAATAAACGGCAAGAATCAAAAGAACCAGCTATATAACATTGAAACATTATATCTGAAATAAATATCAAACAGGGTCCGCAATAAGGTAATTCGAGCAAATGATTCTCTAATTACCTGGAGCACGGTGCTAATTAAAACTTCAACAGTTAAAAACGAATTCCATTAACGCGAGCGTTTCCAGCGTCAACCAGGATAAAATCATCGAACGTTTCGCTCGAATTTACGCGTTATACTTGTGTATACGGTTGCACGAAAGGTGCACGACGTAAACGGCAGGAAATGATTTTATGGCAAGTTCAGTGGAAACTTTCACGCGGCGAGCGAGAGGTAACGAGCGAGAACGCGAAAGATCAGGTAGCAAGCCGTTTAAACACGAGCGCGGCTGTGCATCGCCTCGGGTCGTATTTAAACAGATAAATCGTGAACCCACCAGATCTTTACCGGTAGCCGGTGAAACCTCTTATACAATGTGTTTTATTCTTGTTGAGATCAGAGAAAACGAGAATTGGATGTAATATACATATAACACATTTTATTATATTATATAATTATCCTGTATTATAATATTGGGTTTGGTTGGGTTTGTCATTAACACCTAACGACCAAATCCTAATGACTAAATCCGCAATCACTTAGTTGCCAAATCAATACGCGCGCGCGCGTGTGTGTGTATAGATATTCGTATACGATTATGATTGATAAATCCTTACGAACAGCCATTTCATTATATATATTCGTCTTTTACTTATCACAGATTTTGATGATTTCAAAATATATCGACAAGGTTTGCATTCCGAGTATGTAATTCTTTCTTACACATGCATATAACCGCTGTGGCGCATTGCTTACCTTTAGTTCTCAACTTATAAATTATAAGGCAAATTTATGTTTAATACACCATGTGTTACTTAACAATCTACTCAAAAAAATTTCTGTTCTGCAAACAATTTTTCAGTAACGATAAGTATATTTGTTACATTTTTTTATCGATTGCAGATAAAAATAATCAAAATAAAGTGCAACATTCCATTTATCAATTGATTCATCGAAAATTACTTCACAGTAATATTGTCGATGTTGTATCTTAACCTATGATCCATTAATGTATTTTTCTTCTTTATTTATATTAAAAATGATTATTATCAATGAATTAGGTTTAGATTGGCCATGAAAATGGTTTAGATTGGGTATAAAAATGTGGTCGCCGCTCTCCGATGATCACCTATATCAGAATCTAGTCAAATGTAGTGTAATCGTAATCTCTTCGCTCGAGTTTTTTTCAAATATCTCGGAATCCAGTATTAAAGATTATTAGTATTGAGGAACTTAGTATTAAGAATTATTATTAAGGTGTGCCCTATTCTTAATAATTGTCGAAAAGATTTTAAGTTCTTTAGATATTTGCAACAAGCGAAGAAAGTTAATTTAAATATCAAGATATGTAGTACTTTTCTGAACTGTTATATTATATAGATTAGATATTTCAAAAAATTGGTAGAAATGTAAAAGATGGATATTAAAGTTTTGCTTTCGTTTCATTCTGGAAAGAGGGGATTAGATATTTCGAAAATGGTTAGATATTATTAGATATTTCGAAAAGAAATCAAATAGTTATAGCTGAATCTAATTAGGACATTCCAAGATCATCCACTCATACCTCTTATCAAAAGAACTTACCCTGCAATGCGAAGAGTGCAATACACAAACAAAAATAGACCACCTGATCCTGAGTTGCCGAAAATGCACATTACATTCCGACAGACACACGCATTGGAACCCTTTCTCACAGATAACTTAGAAGATAGAAAAAGGCACGATCTTTTGAGATATACCTATTTAAAAAGCTAGACTATTCAATAGAATAATATAATGTGAAATACCATAATATGCAACGCACCCGCTTCCCATGGTGTCGCTAATAATCACGTAATTGATGTGACCTAAAATTTGAAATCTTAATTAAAGAGAAATATGAATATTTATGTTTTTACATACTTTTACTTCGAAAGTAGATATTTTTAGAAAACTTGTGTACTAATAAGTGACAATGGAAAAGGGGATATTAAATAAACGTGTTATTTTATTAATAATATTTATAGTTACAAAAAGTTGCTACGACCGTTTGTTTCCACGAGTCATGACTAAGTTGCATTTGCATGTTGAAATCGTCTCCTGTCAACTCAGATCGATCAAAAATTGCTTTGCGATCGACCGGTCGATCGCGCTCGACTTATTGGCCATTTCTGCTATAAAAAATAAGAATATTCAAATATTATTATCTGGCACCTTTTCTGGAGAGTTCCCCTTCGAGATTAGGATATTTAAAAAATTCCAAACAAGTAGAATATAAAAAAGTATTAAAATATTTGTAGAAAATACAGATATATAAATAATATTTCGTTATATTTCATACTTTTTCCAAAAAGGAGATATGTTCCTATTTGAAAAAATTAACTAAAATAAAAAATTAAGAGAAAAATTTTAAAGAACTAATTGATATTTGATTTTCATTGTTATTTAGAGATTGAATATTTTGAAGAAGGAAATAAATACAAAATTAATTATGTTCTATATTTTTTACTCGTTTTCACAACTTACTGTTAATTATTATTCACTTCTATCCAGTCCGTATGTTCGACAACTTTTCAAATACGATTTTCGCAAAAATAAAGCTTCCAATATAATTTTTATTGAAGTGGTCACTACTTCTAAGAAAACTCTACATCTGGTCTTTTTTTTTAGTTTTCTCAAGCACTGAAACCATCGACAGCGTATAGACAAAAGATTCTTTTTCTTTTTTTTTTATTTGCGTTTATTTTACAATTGATTCTCGTTAGAGAATTTTAAGTAAATTTATCTGGCGTAGTACTATGACATGGTTAATAAGTGTTTATAGTATGTTTGATTCTATTTGAATCTAGTGCTTAGGTCTAAGGTGTAATGTCTTTTTAGCCTGCGAATCTGACGTGTCGAGTAGTTGAGTAATTAGAAGGTTTTGGTGGTTGTTAACTCTTGTGCTATGTCTATTGCTGAATGTGGATAATTCTTCTTTGACTATGGATATCTTGAGGTCGTGATGTATCGTTTCGTTAGTGACGTACCAACGGGCATCTATTAAGAATCTTAAGGTCTTCGATTGGAATCGTTGAAGAATTTCTATGTTGGAATTACTTGCTGTTCTCCATAGTTGAATTCCATAGGTCCAAACAGGTTTTAATATGGCTTTGTATAGTGTAATTTTACTTTGCATGTTTAAGTTGGAACGTCGGCCCATGAGTCAGTAGAGTTTTTTAAATTTTGCTTTGAGTTGTTTGCTTTTATCTAAGATATGTTGTTTCTATGATAGACAAAAGATTGGGACAAAAGCAGACCATAAACAGTAGATAGGCGACGATGGCTTAAGGGCTTTCAATCATAGGGTAACACTGCTAGCGTGCGGATCTGGACCAGCTCAAATTATATTCCTGCTTGTATTTATACTTCTGTATTAAAATATATTTTCTATTTTACAATTTATCCACGCGTTCCTCTGTTCACACATCTAATAACCTCAACAATTTTGTTATTCTTGATTTCGCCTTACTTTCTGTCACAGAATTCTCTTTTAATTTCACGCGTTCCATTAATTATGAATCACGATGTATATTATAATCATCTAAAACTTTGAGGTGTATATTCAACAATAATGAACTTGTAAAACTTGGAACACGTTTGTTCCTAAAACTTTGAAATATTCAATCTTGAATACAGAATAGAAATCTCGAAATTCTTTACTAAAATTCTCTAGACTCACCCAGTAAATTATGGTATTTAAGATCGTTTACATACCGGATGCAGTAGACAAACATTGCAACGAACACCAGTGTCTAAACCTGTTAACCATTGCGTCACCAGCTTCTGTTCAGTGAAAAAGTTAGAGTACCGAGAAAACTCGTTTTCAATACGCTGATAATAATGACTCAAGACTAAGACATTATGCTATACTGTGATACAGATACCTATGTCAAGAATTGTTGAAAGTTTAAAAGAACACTTACAACGTCATATTTATTAATACTTACAGCCTTTTCTGTACAATATAATTTAAATATTTCATATACTATTTATATAATACAAATAAGAAATTGTGCATTTCACATAACATTTCATAACAAAGTAATTACCATTAAGAATTAAATATGAAGTTAAAAGAGTTTAAGATGTATTTATAGATACTTATAATTAGACTGCGAATATTTATGCACGAAAAATGTGTGAAATATAGCGAATATTATCTACAATACAATATTTAACAATAGATTTTTTAAAACACTTTTGCAATTATTCTGGTATGTATAGTTTATGTTATCGCAAATTACAAGCACTCTGTCCAAATTTTCAGTTGTCAATCGATGTTGTTAGTGCGTAAAACATAATGCTCATCTGCCTTTTTAAATACATTTTTTTTAATTAAAAAATCTTCCCATTTGTTTGCTCCCCGTTTCTTCTAATTCGAAATACGACTACGTCTTACGTTTAACCAATTATTCAAAATTGCAGTACATGAGTTGTCGTTCTATGTTGTTCTATATTGTTATGTTGATATTGATTACATATTACTGTTATTTACACTTTACGTGGTTACGCGATAAGCTATCAATTTCACATAAGGATATACCTGTTATACAATATGCTTTTGCATATATTCTTAAACATAAATATGCAAAACATATGCATTATGCAAAGAATGCGAAACAAAAGACCCATTTCTCTAATTTTCTAATCGCATGATGAACTTATAGAAACATTCCGTCTCTTCCAACTTCGATGATCTTTGAGTATGATATATAAATCAACATTTTGAACAACTGTTTGTTATATAGGTAATTATCGGTCTCGGTCAATTTCCGAAATATTCGCAAAAAGCTGCACGTACCACTGCAATATTCTTTTGACTATAACTGTGCATCTGTGGTAACGTATACGTCAGTATTGGTTTCCAGCCAAGGTTACAAAAAGTACCTGTTATAACTTATAACTCAAGCGAATGCATATCATCAATGTATTGAGTCTAGATTTGTGTTTGATTTTTCATCCAGCCTACGTGAGACGACTGGCAACGCTTGCGTGAAATAATAATGATTATTATATTTTGTAAAATAGTACTGAATGAATAATTCGCCTATTTTTATAATTAATTTATTATTATTTCCGGCCGCTTTACGGCGACGTAATTAAAAATTCCAACCAAAATCCAATACATTGAGGATATTAATTTTTAACAATTACAGTAGAAATTTCTTGCAGCTTTGCATCTGCACGTTGTGCACAAGGCCTTTAAGCTCACTCAACCCTCGTTTGTAAACAGAAAAATAGCTGCCTGCGGCCAGGCGACCCAATGCTGGCGCATACCCTGCCAACTATGGGCAGAATTCACTCTAATGGTACCGGGAGATTTTTGCGAAAATTTCTGAAACTAAGACCGACTGGCAGTTATATGTATAGGTAAAAATTGGTCAAAATATTGATTTCTACACAATATAATCATATTGGATATATTCAAATATTAACATATTAAAAAATCATCAAAATTGAAGAGGACGGAACTGTCCTACCAGTTCACCAGAAATTTTTATGTGCTTAAGTTTTATTTCCATTATTTCCATATTATCTCCATTTACATTCTATAAACATACATTGTGTACGTAAAACTACAATATGTAACTGACTATTCAGTTCATTTTTAATAGCTTTTAAACAAATTAAAAGCAACAAACAGTCTTTTAGTACAAGTCATGTATTAATACTTGGAAATTATATATAGAATTTAATATCAGAAGGATATGCCTCCAGATGCTATAGAAAGTCAAGCCCTCTTAATCTCATTTTTCATTACGTTTTCACACGTTTTGGAAGACATAGTATTCGTTATTGCTTCTTGAATAGCAGTTTTTAGATATTTTTTTCAAATAACTGCTCAATTGTGTTTGGTTTATTGACATACACTGTACTTAAAAAAAAAAATTCCGTAAAAAGTCTCAACTCCTTTGAACTATATAACGCTCCGTAATTATTTTGCCATGTATCCATAAAATAATTGCTAAAACTAAACAAGAGATGCGGCATTGTGCATCAGAAGGGCAGAACTTTGAAATTAGTCAATTATATTATTGTCCACCCTGTATATAACATATATAACATCCGCAATCTATTTATTAATATAACAAATAAGAAAAGATTAGAACGTAAAACTAATGAAATGTAAGAAGCACTAAGGGCGGAACATACGGTAATCCGTTTACAGCACGTTCTATAAACTCGGAAAATGATGATCTCGCGTGATTTTGCTGTTACGTTCGTGCCGATTGTACAATGAGTACCGAGTACCCTCGGAGCCGTGCAGAAGATCAGAGCCCGTGATCTAGCGAAGGAGAGGGACACAGCTTTCGGCACCCTTACGTGGGTTCGCTGTCTCTTGCTAGAAGCTAGGCAATCGCAATCACAAATCGTCAGGACCGCTGGCCCACACATCATGCGGATGAACATTAAGTTATAGCGTTTTTAAGTGTTGTTACGACCGTTCGCGGAGAGACGCGGTCGCGATGAAAACGCGTCGGCGAGAGGCGTAAATTCTCGCTATGACTCGTATAATCGACGCCGCGAAATAGTCATTCCCCTTGTTTCGATTAAGATAAGGGGTAGTTCAATGAATTTAACACTGTTAACAGGTTAATATAGCGTGTATATTCAACAATAAATTAAATAATAATAAAAGCGTCACAAATTATTTAGCGATGAATACAGTTAATGCGTTACAGAAATTCGACTCGACTTTTGATATTTCTTGATATTCGTTAACTTAGCGACTTTATTCGTCAGAGCTCTCGATATATGCGGTATGAATTTTCAAATGAGACTGATTGCCCTTAGATTAATTTTTTGTCTTCTCGGGGAGACGATCCCCACTACACTCGGATTACGCCACCGTTTGCGCCTATGATCACGTAGGCCAACTTCATTGTGAGAATAAAGTAACGGACCGAAATCGACGTTTCTCTAGAACTCGCTGCTTGGTGACTACTATACGCTCATCGATAAGATAAGACGATCCGTCTGCGACGCTGTAAGACCGCGAGCGACGGTTAGAAATACGATCTATACTAAGCCTCGTGAAGTAACAGTGTTGACCCCTGCTTTTCCATAGCCGAAAGAAAGTGACAAAGGGCAGGCGGTCGCTTCAACCGTTGGAACTTCACATTTTCTTACATTCGGCCAACCTGACTATGAATCCATCCTCGGACTTGCTATCTGCAAAAAAAGCAATTATCAGTTCAGATCTACAGGAACTCCCGATACTGTAAATAATAGGTCCTTTCTGCACGGTAACGTGATGACTATGGTGCGAGGACAGCTTTGGTCTATCAGTCGATGCAGGTAACCGAGTCCATCCGTGATCTGATATACCGCTGCCGTGGTTCCTCTCAAACGTCCTTCGATGGCTCACTCCACTTACTTCTCCCTGCAGGTATGTTCGTGGTCCATCTCCCTCCCGATTATGTTCCGAGATCGGTTATGACCGCGTTTCGTTCTAAGATGATAACCGAAGCCAGCCGTATTCATCCTCGGTTACGCTCCAAGCCGGATCGCGTCTGCATCATCCAATCGAACACACACTAAAAGCCTTTGCCGATTGTATTCCCACAACGGGCCGCGTCTGCCCTGCAATCGGTTGCAGCGCCTTTCTTCTGGGTCTTCGGTAGATGTCCCTTTCGTCCTTTCTCGGTTATCGCCGGCCGTTCCACCGCCTTTCAACGGTCTCCGTTGATGGCCCTCGGACGTGGCCTTGATCCTCCCGACATAATCGGCACTGGTCGATCCCGCGTTACCGCCCTCGCGACAGCATGTCGTCGAGGGTGTTCATAATTCCATATAACGCGTTGAGGTCATCATGCTGTGCAAAGCGCACGGTGCGGGTAACAGCGTCGTCTGGTATGTCGCCGATCACCATATCCACCTGATATTTATCGGGTATATCGATGTCCAATTTCCGCAATTTACATAGCTTCTGGAAACAATAATCTCGTAAGTTCTGCCTAGGCCGTGCTTCATACAACGCTGCCTCCTTGAACAAACGGCTAAATGGCATTGTCTTCGGGTCCTAGGCTACCAATAGTACCTCCATCTGCGCCCAGGTGGTGGTGATTCGTTGGTGGGTGTCGTGCCACTGCCTGGCGTGGCCCCGCAGTGGCGTGACGATCAACCGCATCACCATCAAATCGTCCCAACCATACCGTTTGGCAAGTTCGTCATTGTACTCATTGTACAATCACGACTTCGCCTTCCAGGGGGTCGGATACAGGAATTAATGATTCGTCGCCGAGTCGAGTATGTGTCGGCATGCGCGCCTGTGAGTGTGAACGGTTGGCTCAGGTCCACGAGCATTCGCTCCAAGCGGTCTAAATCGACCGTCGTTGGTCGGGGTCATACGACACGCTCGCGGCGAGCGTGAACGCGAACGCGTCGGCAATCGAGAACGCGGACGCGAACGAGGGATTTCCTCCAACAATCGTTTTAGCCGTTTTAAACACACTGCTCGGTCTACGTTTCTCACGTTTTCCGCGTTCCCGCATCCGGCGAGACATCCGGGGAAGAATCATGTTCCTCCTCGAGTTCGCAACGGACGCACCATGAAGTACTGGTCTACTCAATTCTTCCTTTCCTATTCCCTCTTCTTTTTCCTTTCTTTTTTTTCCGCACTCCGCACTGCATGCGATCACTGTGAAATGTTTCGCACTATAGCACGTGGACGAATCCCACTTCTGATATGCAAGAAGCACTAAAAGCGAATTCATGGTAGTCCTGTTTGCAGCACGTTTTGTAAGCCGGAAAATGAAGAGCTCGCGTGATTTTGCTTTTACGTTCATACGTGGTGACGATTGCACAATGAATGCAGAGTACCTTCGGCGTTGCAGCCGTGCAGAAGGTCAGATCCCGCTAGCCTATGTTCTAACGAGGGAGAGGGCATAGCTTTCGACAGGCTCACGTGGTTTCGCTGTCTCTTCCTAGAACTCAGGCAATCGCAATCGCAACACATCGGGTCCGCTGACCCACACACCATGCGGATGAGTGCTTAATTTATAACGCCCTTAGGTGTGACGCTTGCTTTTTCATAGCCGAAGGTGACGAGGGACAGGTGGTCGCCCCGGGCGATCCGCATTTTCTTACAGAAATGCCAAACAAAATAGGTTAGGTTTAGATTATGTTTCATTCTTTGTGCGAATCTACTATAATATGTATCCTATAATATTTATATATAACAAATGATATATATATATAGAAAATATATAATACCCATGTATAAAGTTGTACAAAATGTACATATATTACTACGTATACCTTAATACAAAGAATGCATAATTCAAGAATGCATAATCATTGGAAGTATCGTGCGATAAATTATTACGGGTTCAGCATAATGCATCCTCTCGATTGGTATCACGAATATCCAAACACGTAACGTGTAAACAAGCAGCGCCTGTTGCATTCTTAATTCCTTCAACGATAAGACTCTCGTTGCCCAAGAAGTTTCAAACGCCCAATAGATACTGACACAGAGATCCGCAAGCATACGTCCTGCCAGTTATCTAGTAACACGGGCGGGTAACGTCTGTTAGGAGCATATTCATTCAACGAAGCTCACGAGAACTGCCATCGTGTGCCTTGATATACAGGTTAATAAATAAAAGGTAATATATATACAGGTTCAGAAAAGTATTCGAATATTTATGGATATCTTTTATGAGCATATCGTGTGTATTGCATGAAATATTTTGAAAATTCCTTAATAGACTTGTGAGACTATCATAGTTACATATATATATATATATATATATATAAATATTGGCAAAGTTTGAAACAAATTTGAAAATATATATAGAAAGTATAAGTATATACAGTGATGCAAATAATGTTAGATTCACCTTAGTTTTGTAACATACATAAAACTAACGTGTTTTCTGCAGTATTTTTGACTTATCAGAATTAGCTATCAGAATTAGTTCTTTTTAATACAAAACATAGTTTAGTTGAACAGTATAATTTTTATTAATGTTCATGACAAATCTATTACAAAAAAATAATGTGTGAAATAAACATAGATTCACTCCTAATAAAAATTCAACAAGTGTTTAAAAAGATAATAGAAAATATACACAATGATGTTAGTATCCACAAACAGAAAGAACTTTCTATTAGTCTTCCTTTATACTTAAATTAAAGGTGTAAAAGTATAGTAAAAGTACAATTCTTTTGATATATTAAATCTTTCTACCTCTAAAAATATTCGAGCGTTGTTTAAAAGTCAAGGATCTTCTTATATATAAAAATAAAAATCCCTTCCTATTTGTAAAATAATATGCATATAGTTCAAAAACAAAATTATAATCTTATAGAGGTTTCCGAATTATAATTAGTACAGACTGATTATCACGTTTCGAGTATGTACAATGCGCATACGTATATAAAAATGTATTTTCGTCCAATTATTAAAAATTGTATTATTGATTGATAATCCAATATTGAAGATCACATGAAGAAAACATGGTAAAAGTATATTTTATTCGGTTCCTAATTTTTAACAAGGATACACACGTGATATATATATATATATATATATATATATATATATATATATATATATATATATATATTCTGGTTTATGGGTGATCCGGTTAATCCACTCAAGAAAGTCGTTTATGGTGGTATAGTTGCCTATGAATCATAGTCGGGAGAATCGGTTCCCGCATATTCCCGCTAGCAACCGTTCGTTTCTGAATGGTCATCAAGCGATTCTCCGAGTCCTTTGTGTCACACGATACCTTTGTAACAGGAATAGCTGGAAATCATTTTGCGCGTTGTAAACGCTGACGAAGCCCGAGCTAATGTTTGGGAACTAGTCTCTTCACGTGCTTTAGTGTCGCCACTGTCACTACACAGGATAGTTTTTGCCGACAGTTTCGTCTTTCTACGAGAACTGCATTGGCGGATCAGTTAGTAGAAAAAGTTAAATCACTGTTTCTTTGTAGAACTTTAGTGTAAGCTTTTATTGGATAAAAAATTGCTGAATTATAAGTTACAAATTATTAGTATCGATGAATATTTCATAACTAATTACATAACACTAATAAGTTTGGTAATAACGTAAATGAAATTTTAAAGAAATAAATGGTAATTATCGATATCTCAACCACCTCACCTTTTTCGACGATTTTTAAATATGTTGTAGGAATCAACATTTTAAACAACATTTTACTTTATATGTTATGGCTGGATTGTTTTAGTTTTCGAGATATTTACAGAAGAACTGTCGATACCACCACAGTGAATTCTGCCTATCGGTGAGGTGCTTGATATACCGATAATAATTACCGTCAGCTATTTTCATAACTGTGACACGAATTCCAAAATGATGTTTATAAAACATCTCTAAAAAATCGTAAGTCAACTGGATCAATTATTTTATAATATTCCATAATAATAAAATTCAAAGGTATAAATGTCGAGAACATGTATAATCTGCATATATCTAGCACATTAAAATAGAATATGTAAATAAATAAATAAAAATCCACACCAATAATTTATATCTAATTGAATTCTTTAACAATTTAATTACCACAAAAATTTCAAGTTTTTCGTTCATTTACAAAATTTCTTATTCCATGTCAATACCAAAATTCGCCTATTTTTTAATATTATCTTTTATAAGTTCAAAACTTGTAAAACATAACTAGCAACATAATATGCAAAAATGAACTTTAAAGTATTCAATGTAAAATATTTTTATTGTATAGTTGGACTGCAGTTTTTTCTTCGTTTATGAGAAATTCGAATCAAGAATAGATACATGTAATATTCAAAAATATGAAAAATTAAGTTAAAATTATTTACTATAATCCCCAGTAGGTGAATTGAATTTGTATGTAGGTTCCACTTTTTTAACTGTCCTTTAAAAATAAAAATATTTATTTTAAATCTATTTATAATTTCTTAATTTTCCACAAAAATTTCACTAAATTATATATAATTATCATTTTTATAATTATGTATTGATTATAATGATTACGTACATTTATAATTATACATATATTGTCAACATTCCAAAAATCTGCACCCTTTCAAACGTTGATCTCATAATCGAACAAATAAAGCGACTCGATAACATAAACATTTTCACATCATGGGTTTTATAATCCCGTAGAAGAAGATGCAATATTCGTATCTGATATAACAAGAACGTATTCTATTGCGTTGCATTTTCCTTGAAGACGTAGGAGACAGACAGACAGAGGTTGGCTAGGCGAGCAAAATGTAAGAGAAAGAGAGAGGTAGGATGAGAGACCACGAATGCGGTATGGAACAAGGTTGTGTAGAGGGTGGAGAGAAGGTAGTGTCCAGTTATTGACCGGTGGCGGAAGGAGAGTGTCTCAACCGACTGCGACGCTTTCTCTCGCAATTCTGAAACCGTCCTGATCCGCGAGCCAAACGAACGAACGCTTCTGCCAGGGTTGTTTTGTCTACGAAATGCGCAAATTTCTGGATCTATTTGAATAATTTTCAATTGAAAATGTAGTCAACGATTGAGAAGATTCTTCTTAATATATGTATGTATGTAGATTTTCAATTAATGGACTCAAAAATTCTAGTGGAAGAGTGGAGAATTTGAATTTAGTCATGTACGTATTTTGATTATTAAAAGTATCGTCCTTTTGATTTTGTAATTACAGCGACTACAAAATTTATTTATACATACTCTTAATTTCCAATGACGCATTTATCAGATTTTATACATTTCACATTTATAATATTAAATTTGTGTAATCATATGAAAGTATTAAAATGATATGTTTAATATATATACTAGAGTGGTGTGCGAATACATAGTTTCTGTAGTCATTGTAATTAAGTTATAACTCAACCGCGATTTTTTAATGGATATTTCTATTTTTATGAACACAACTATATTATAATGAGTACCGCAATAATGCGGTGCCCTAATGCATTATTTGAACTAGTCCAGATACGAAAAATCCACGTTTACCCTTTAAAAATAATATAAATACGATTACACTTTAAAACTAGTATCAACACTTTTACACAATAAAAATTAATTCATCGTTAATTTATGCGCTTTGATGAAATTCAAGTCCTATTACTGCAAATCCAAAAAATCTTGAGCAGCTGTCAAAAACCCATATTTTCGGGGAAAGAGTCATTGTTCTCATAATATAAAATCCTATTAAAATATTCGATAATGTATAATACACATAAAAGACTGCCGTCAAACGAGAGAAAAGATCGGTCAAGCTACGAGAGGAAGAATTTTCGAGAGTTAAAAAGATTCGGAAGCAGTGTTCCGGCCGGCAATTTCGATCGGTCTTTCATCTTTTCCGAGGCTATGGCCAGTCCCCCAGGGTCTTCGTTCTGTTGTAAGGACGTCCATTCTACTCTTTTTGGTGCGGGACAACGATCGCTAGGACCACTCTCTCTTCCTTTCTTGATATCCGATCCAATAATCCGATGCCGAGACGTCGTTGAAGCGTGAAATTATGGGCATTGACACGGCACGGTGGATTCTCCTCTTGGGGATTATCCCGCGACGTTGAGGTTGAAAAGACGCGAAACAAGTCGCAAAGAGATGAAACTCACTCGCTACAAGAGGATCTCTATACACCCAGCACAAGATTTGGCGAACGACTTTTTCCTAGGTTCAACAATTTTTACACCCTTCTTGAGAATTTAACATTTGCTATTCATAGTTTGTATAAATATACATGCGTATTATGTCAGCAGTGTAATCAGATACAACTGTTATCACTATATTGGCAAAATTTTGAAACCAATCTAAACATAAATAAAGCATTTACGAAATATTTATTGCAAACACATATTTAATACAAAATTATTGTGCAGCGTGGACAGCTATTTTAGGCATACAATAAGTACTAAATATGGTCCTACTGAATACATATTGAAGTTTATGCATATAATGAATAATAGACTGTTTAAATATTTTTACCATCTCTACAAAATACATTTATACTTACACTAAAAAAAAAATCACTGTAGTTTGATGTATCCGCAATGTCGTAATTAATATATACAACAAAATAAGTACTTTTATTTAGAATACTGTAAATTTTTCTATTAATTGTTGTCTCTAAAATTTCAATGAAGGTTTATTTCACTTACATTTATTAT